>NC_086330.1:160785999-161089029 GCF_032445375.1 Bacillus rossius redtenbacheri | reverse complement strand
TATCTATTAGTCTATTAGGTGTCTTACACCAAAACATCTACAAAAATCCAATAAATATTTATTAATGGACTTAACTCCCTTGGGGGAAAGGCGGGAGGGAGACCATCCAGGTAAAGGGGGAGAAACCAATAGAACAATAGATCAAATTGTTGATGAATGACATTGGCCGGGGTGGGAGAGGTGTGACAGTTATTAATTACGTAATTTGCATATCCTTTCTGCGCCCCAGAACCATCACGTTCCCCCTACTAGTAAAATTTTATTGAGTGGCACTCGGTGGACTCAAACTGAGGACTCCAACCTCGATGACTTACTTTTTATTTGAATTTTTTAATTTTTCTGGATAATAACTTCATCGAGATGTCAAATTTCACTCTAGTATCATATTTCAATTGTGATATGGTCCAAAGGTCGAGATCCAGGCCCGTATAAGTTTTTGAGGGGAAAATATAAATTTTTTTCTTTAAAAACGGGAATGTTTCCCTCGAAAATGCGAAATATTGTGACTTTTTGAATATTTTTTTTTAGTAATTTTTGAGGAAAACGGGAATGTTGAAACAAAAATGCAAGATGGCGGCTAGTCATCGAACCGCACCACGCACCTCGCCCTGAACTCTGCTCCCGACTCGGCTATTCCTAACTACTAATGGATGTAACACAGTGGTATTTAGGGCCTGCTGGAGTTTCTCGATTTTAATAGCTTGAACCATTAGAAGTTGTGAATAAGCCTTTGCACAAATCTTAGTTACGAAGTCGGTTGGAACAAGGAGCCAAATATTTTTCTTTGAAAGAAGCTCTGCTCTAGCTTCAGTAATGTCGATTTCAGAGATTTCAGATTGTTGTACTGGAATTTGACAGACCACATCTAGCAAATACGAGTAAAATGTATTAAGCAACTTAAATCCTTCTAAGGAACAATTAAAAATTACCACTTTAGTGTAACTCTTCTGTGAATAAAGTTTCCCTCAGCCTGAAAGAAAAAGTGTGTGAGTCTTTCAGTACTCGCCAGAGATGTGTAACATCTAACCTCGATAACGAGGAAATCGCATGTTCTCATGTTGCAAATGCACTTATAATACCAAACTCTGACACGAAAATAAACGTAAATATTTTTAAAATAATGCTGAGCGTGATACATACCTATACGCAAATCATGTTAACTACATTTCTTGACGCGAATTACACGTAGTTTTCGCACCTGCCACTAGATTTCACTTCCGGAACAGTTCGTAAACTATCGAATCATTCAATTTGCAGAGAGAAATTCTTACTATGCGAAGAAACGGTTTAGATAAAAGAGAAAAAAAACTTGCAAAAATACTAAACCCCGCCTTTGGACCTGATTTTCGACTAGGGATTTTATTAAAATACTGTCCATCTTGTTAAAATTCATTAAACAAATAACATTACATTTTCCTTCTATCTTTGTGGCACAGATGGCAAAACCATGTTTGTTACACATTTCCGTTCCTTGATTTCCGCCGCATTCACGAAATTACTCCCACCAAATACCGTTTACCGAGAGATAAGATGTTACACATAATAAATATGGGAAGTTTCAACCGATAAGTGAAAGTTGTTAGCCAACTTGTAATTTATGACCAATTAAATATACTGTAATTAAATTTCAATCATAATACAAAATTGATTTCACGGAAATCCAATCTATACTAATATTATAAAGCTGAAGAGTTTGTTTGTTTGAACGCGCTAATCTCAGGAACCACTGGTCCGATTTGAAAAATTCTTTCAGTGTTGGATAGAACATTTATCGAGGAAGGCTATAGGCTATATTATATTATCAATAACATTAGGGATCCTTACTAAAAGTCCAATTTAGATTCAAATGCGTTGGAGGGGGTTAGATACAACATGCAGTACACGTACGAAGTGTGTGTTGACAATGCCGCAGGCGCTAGAAGTTTATTTCCTATTGCCTATTAACATTGTTTCCACGCACTAGATGCCTTATCATTCTTAATTTTCCCATACAAGTAAAAAACACCTGTGTGATATTAACAACGAAGCAATTAGTACCCTCATAAGAGTTCAATTAGTATTTAAATACTTTTTATCACTTTAAATCGCAAACCTAAACTATTGTTTTTTTCCTCTCTCTGTGTTTAATTTGTTTTTTCATTGCCCTTTTTTTCAAGTATATATATTTTACAGACTTGAAACTTCACAGTAATGTTCCTTATGTTACGCAGGATGACATTTTCCGAAAATTAGATCCCATGGGTGGTTAAAACCAGGCAACAGTGGGTAATTTGTCTGCATGAGAACAGGATTTTGCATTGTTCATGCCTTCTGCGTCTCCATGGCAACGGGCATCGCGCGGCAGTGGCGTACCCACAAGGAGGGGCATGTATAATGATTGACGCAAGAGTGATCTGCCTGTAGACTGCCGTAGCGAAGTACGCGTACATCAGTTGTACGTTGCGTGCACGAGTCGGGAAAACATCGGTGCTATTCATTTTCTCTCCGGTACATTATACAGCATTGTAATAAATTTTCACAGAATTTTTTTTATTTACCATTACTGTAAATGGGAGATGTGGCTTAATTTTTTTCCATTAGTATAGCCGTGCGAAGCCGGGTCGGGCAGTTACGTAAAGACATACAAATTGTCAAACAAAAGAGGCCACGCAAGTGACTCGAAACCCTCTCAATTCACTGGAAGATGTTAGAAGCAACAGTTTGACGGTGTAACATGGCCTTAAGGCTCGTCTTCACTAACTAAGTTGGGTATTTGCATTGCCATGACTTAAGTTTCGTCTAAGGATGATTCATATAGATTTTTCACTTATAAGTAAGCATTGTTTATGTTTTTTTAATGTGTAACATCTTAGCTCTCGGTATACGGCACTGGGTAGGAGTGATTTCGTGAATGGAACGGATATCGCATGTAACGGAAATGTGTAATCACGGTGCTGCCATCTGTGGCGGATGGCAAGAGCCAAAATTAAAAAAAACAAAAGTAAACTTAATAGTATTACATATTTAGTGAATTTTAACAAGATGAGCAGTGTTTTAATAAATTTCCTTCTCGAAAATCAGGTCCAAAGCCGGAGTTTATTTTTTTTTTCAAGTCTTTTCGCATTTATCGGAGTCGTTTCATTATATATTTTAAAATTTCTCTCTCGAATCTAATTATTCAATAGTCGATGTAGCTGTTCCGGCAGCGAATTCTAGCGGCGACTGTAAAAGCTACGTGTAATTCACTTACATAAATGTATTTGAAAACACAATTTGCGTATATTTATCCCGCTCGGCATTATTTTAAAGAATTCTACGCTGAATTTCGTGTCCGAGTTTTCGTATTATAAGTTTATTTGAAACTTAGGAACTCACGAATTTGCTCTTTACCGAGATTTGATGTTAAACATATCTGGGGAGTACTAACAGACCCGCTTACTTTTTTATCTCCTACTTGGGTAATCAGGCATATGTAAGACGCTAGCTGCTATTTGTAAAACGTCAAGAAGTTGTCATGATTAATTCATTCTTGTATGAATAATTACGTCACAGTCACTTCATATAAATTCATTCACTGTGTTTTACATAAGTATTTGGGAGATGTATACAGTTTAACTTATATTGTTTATTTTTAATATCATTTCGTAAAAATATGGAATTAGTTAAAAATAAATAATCTAAAGTGGCAGAACCTAATTTTTTTTTAGAAATTTTTTGAAGAATAAAAAAACAACAGATTATGCTATATATTTGGTATGCGTTACCGACATGTGAAAACCCAGATTATAAACTTTTAAGTGAAGAAACATAACGCAATCTCTTAAGTCAGACATTTGAAGATAGCTTTTTACCTGAGCCAATCACAAATCAATACTAATATTATAAATGCGAAAGTAACTCTGTCTGTCTGTATGTCTGTTTGTTTGTTTTTACCTTTTCCCGGCTGAACGGATCGTAATGAAATTTGGCAAGGAGATAGATTATATCCTGGGGATGGACATAGGCTATATTTTGTCTAAGAAAATAATCTTTAAACGGGTTAAAAAATATATATTAATTTTATGTAATGTGTGTCATAGATATACAAACTGTTAGTGTCATTCCTCTATTCCTGCCGAGCAATAGCTTTCAAGCCATTACGTTACGTTTTTCTATTGTAAGGAACTAAGTAGAAAGTAAGGAAAATATAAAGATCTTGACAGTTTGTAGTGTCGCCATATTTGTTTCAATTTTCAATTCCGTTTTTGTATATTACAATTTAAATTGCAGAAAAAAATCATTATTCATAGGTAGGTAATAAGTTTTTCTATTTGTCAATATTGTTATTATGGTAGATAGGAGTACAGTAAATGCCTACATTCTTATATTCCTTTATATCTCTTTCAATTTGGAGTGTTTCCGTGCCATTCAGGGTCCTCGAATCCCAGGTGGTTAAAGCCCCAAAATTTCGAAAGTTTAAAAATTTTTAAAAATCTTTCTCTTTAGATTTTAAGTGTTTTCGAGCCATTCAGGGTCCTCGAATCCCCCGCCACCCCCCCCCCCCCCCTCTGGGAAAAAAACCCAAAATTTCGATAATTTTAGGAATTTCAAATATCATTTCTTTCGAGATGGAGTGTTCCGAAACATTCCAGGTCCTGAACCTCCACCCCCTCCCCTTCCACAAAAGTGAAAGCCACAAAATTTCGAAAAATTGGAGGAAATTGTATTAAAATTAAGTCATTACGAACTAAAGTGTCTGGGGCATGGTGGAACTTTTACCCAAAGTCGACTTCCCACCCAATAATGGCTCGGAAACACTCCAAATAGTAAAAAAGTATACTTAAATTTAAGAAATTTTTGAAACTACCCTCCCCCCACAAGGAGTCAATGACCCAATAATAAAAAAATTTCCCAAAATTTTCGAAAACCTATTCTCTTTCGATTTTGAGTGTTTAAGAGCCATTCGGGGTCCTCAACGTTACCCCCTCCCCCCTTCTCAGGGGTCAAAGCCCCAAAATTTAGAAAATTTCAATAATCATTCTCTTTCGATTTTTAGCGTTTCCCTGCCATTCAGGGTCCTCAAAATCACCCCTCCCCCTCTGGGGACAAAGCCCCAAAATCTCGAAAATTTCAGGAATTTCAAATATCATTTCTTTTGAGATGGAGTGTTCCAAACCATTCTACGTCCTGAACATCCACTTTCCGCAAAAGTGAATGCCCCAAAATTTCGAAATATAAGAATATAGGTATATAATTGGATTTTTGCATGTATGACGTCGATAAACTCTTACACCGTTTGACCGATCGCCATGAAAGTTGGCACATCGAATGTTTTTATCATGAAGAAGGTTTTTATGCTATCCATTTTTTTGTAACTCGCCGCTAGATGGCGCTGTAGCGCACCAACTTCTAAACCTTTCAACCGATCGCCATGGGTAAACAGAAAATCATAGGTCACAGATACACAAACAGTAATTATGTGTCATTTCTTAATGTCCAACACACTGGACATATTGCTATCCATTTTGCTGTAACTCGCGGACAATATATCACCCGGTGTTCAGCCCGGGCAAAGCCGGGTACTGCAACTAGTAACGATATAAAAAGGGAGATATTGACATAGAGATATATAGCGGTATAGAGAGTTATAGACAGATCGAAGGGGATATATTAATATATTGTGAAGGATAGTAGTATATAATAGGGGCCCCGAGCGCACGGGTTCTGGGTGTGGATTGTGATTGTCGGTCCGCCATATTGGATTGTGACGTCACGGCGGCCATCTTGGATGGTTGTGACCTTGACCTTTGACCTTGACCTTGAATTTGATCCTCAAAAATCGCCAAAATCCTCCAAAATTGGGCAAAATTTGCCCAAAATTCCTCAAAAATCGCCAAAATTTCCATTTCTGTGGAAAAAAGTTCCGCCAAAAATTCGCAAAAAATTCCTCAATTCGAAAATCAGGATTTCGAAAATCCTCAAAAGTCGTTTTGCCCTAGAAAGAACCCTAATTCCTAAAACTGGCTTAAAACTCCTAAGAGATAGCCGCTTATAAGCCATTTCTAGGAATAAGGATACCATGACCGCCATCTTGGATTATGTCGTCACCGATGCATTTTTCGTTACGGCCGCCATCTTTAACTTTTTTATTTATTATCCGATTTTAATAAAATATTTTTTAAAAATTATAAAAAAAATTAAATAATAAAATTTTAATAAAACATTTTTAAAAAACAAACATTAACGACATGGAGTTCGGAGTCCTCGGTTCGAACCCGGTGAGGGCAAAAAAAATTAAAAATGGCGACAGGCTCCTTCCTTAATGGTGGCTGCAGGCAGACTGACTCCCACCACTTTTCTTAAAGCAGATATAACGTCACCTAGTATGACGTCATGTCCGCCATCTTGTCTTCGTTGCTGGAGACCACCATCTTGTTTTCGTCGGCGAGAGTGCGCTAACGCCATGTTAGTTTAGTTCTTATCCGCTAGAGTGCAGTAATCATTTATTACTAAGGTGCCCGCCATCTTGAAATTTGGACGCCATATTGAAAATCCGTAATTATTTAGCTAGAAATTCGGGAAAAATTTCTAAATTCGTTAAATAAATCACTCATTAATTTACATATTGATTCGATCCGCTCCTGTCCTTGGTTCGATACCCGATCGATGCAATAATGTTTAATTTTATGTAAAAAATAATAATTTCAATAAACCATGTTCAACATTCGTAAAGAGACTCTAAATCCTCTACGACCACCATCCTATCAGACATCAAGACCACCATATTGGAAATGTGTAATTTTAATGCTAGAGATCCGGGAAAAAGTTCAGAAATCATTAAATAAATTTCCGATCAATAAACTGATTAATTAGATCGACTAAGGTCCTTGGTACGATCCCAGGCCGATACAAAACAACTTAAATATTTTAAAAAAGCACCACTAAAGTGTAAGGTTCGAGGAATTAAACACCGCAAGTTCTTTTACAAACATAATATTTATTACATAATTTCTATTCTACTACAGGATCACTTACGAAAGCCAGCAATCTTATAATCATTTAGTTCCGCAGCGGTGTGAAATGACTAATTCTTAGCTCCAATCGGTTTATACTAGACAGAGTCCAGCCAGAACCTTTACAGACATAGTCCACCTCTTCTTGACAGAGTTTCTGGATACCGTTTTTAACAGTTTGCTTCACATCGTTAGAACTGTAAATTACTGCAGCCGATGTCTTGAATGCACACTTCTTCACTTTGTCATCGAACGGATATGGCTTTCCATATATACAGTCCAACCACAAGTTATATTTCAAAGGTCCGTTTGTTGCTACATCATCAGTAAGCTGATTGATTATCTTCTGTCTGATATCGTCAAGAAAATTACAAATGTCCTTCGACTCACCGAACGTATTTAGATAATAGTAGTCTTTCAAAGTTCCACGAAATGCAGACTGCTCCAAGTAGAAGCCATTATCGTTCACTTGTAATGCTCCGAACACAGTCTTGGGTTTAGTTCCATGTTCAGACGTCATAACAATCGGTTGCTGGGCATCTGTTTTTTTGGTTGTACGCTTTCGTGTCTCCAATCTAAAGCGAGGAGCCGAAATGTCGGCAGGTAGTTCAGCAGTAGGAGCACAGACTCCACCTTTACATTTTTTCGCATGATGTCGCAAACTGTCAATTCGAGTAAACCATTTAAGGCACTCATCACATCGAAACTTCATGCGAGAAGGATTCTTCGTGCATTTGCTCCGCTCATGTCTTCGTGCATCATGGGAAAATGCGAACGACGTATCACAGTAGCTGCAAGGATACCGTGGTGATGAAGACGTTCCTTTCAGACCCGATCCAGATACAGACGTTGCAACAGTAGTACCATTTCCAGGCATTCTCTTATGCACATCGATGCATCGTTGTTGCGCCGAAACCTTTACTTTCTGCCGCACAGCAGGACCTTTGCATGCCTTCATGTGCGTTTTCATATTATCTTTTCTGGCAAACTGCTTATGACATTTCTCACAAACAAACATTTTACGATATAGGTTCTTGGCACATTCGCTCCTCTCGTGTCGCCGGGCATTGCTGTTGTTTGAGAAAATCTTGTCGCAGTAACAGCACCGATGTTCGCTAGTTGTCAAATCAGCATCCATTGAAGTCTCCATCGAGGTCGTATCGTCGATCGTCGTGGTTTCCTGCACATCCAGCTCAGTAGTAATTAAGCTATCTTCTGCTGGTGGTATCACATCTGTTGAAATCTCCTCCAATGTCGACGTCGTCGTCGTTGCCAACGGGATCTGCTCCACCATTGTCGTCGCTGACGTCAAGGTTCCCGTACACGATGGTACAACGTCCATCGAGTTCGGCGTTAAAGTCGGTAAAGATGCCATCGAGTTCTCAAGAACAGGTAATTACACGACTTATGCACCAGATGAAATAATCTAGGTGATCCTTACACCGTCGACGACAGTAACAAACTGAGCGACCTGCTGTCTAGGACTCGCTTATATACATGCACCGGATGGAATAATACGCAAGTCAAATCAAGAACCATTTACTATAATACTAGAGTCAAAACAACATTAAAATTGAAGGACCATCAACGAAAAGGCAGCACATTTGGAAGCACCGACAACGAAAAGGCAGCACATTTGGAAGCACCGACTACGAAAAGGCAGCACATTTGGAAGCACCGACTACGAAAAGGCAGCACATTTGGAAGCACCGACAACGAAAAGGCAGCACATTTGGAAGCACCGACAACGAAAAGGCAGCACATTTGGAAGCACCGACAACGAAAAGGCAGCACATTTGGAAGCACCGACAACGAAAAGGCAGCACATTTGGAAGCACCGACAACGAAAAGGCAGCACATTTGGAAGCTCCATCAACAAAAAAAAAAAAAAAGGCAAAAAGGAAGCACAAGTTACGAGATCTATGTCTTAGTTAGAAATCAGAATACAAGAAATAAAAACATTAAATTCTTATAATTTAAATTATTTATTTTATTGCTTTACACTATACAAATGCAAGTAAAACAAGCCATTATTGTATGTAGCCAGCATTTCTCAGTTCCTTGAGTATGAAGGATATTTCTTTGATGCACGAATAGTTTCCTGCACAAAGCGAACCATGTAGAATTCTTAGCCGATCAACCAATATGTTTGGATCTTTCCATGATGTGTAATCATTCTCTTCTACCACCATCTTCCTTGCACCTTTATAATTATTATGATCTCTGGTGTCTTCCGTTTTACCACCAACCGCAGGGTAACTTTCATGTTTGAGACGGTGATCATCACAAGCTTGATCAGATTTATTTAATATATCACGTCGTTTCCATCGTTTCGGTCTCAGGACACCGCCACATTCTTCAATCTTGGCAGCTTTAGGTGCTTCATCATAGTCTATGTCTTTGTAAACAGCCTCAGAGTCACTGTAACAATCACCGTAGAAGGAATCGTCTTCACCCAATTTACCGTAATAATTCGATGTTGATGATGTTGAAGTGTCTTCATCGTCTTCATGCTTCCTTTTTAGGAGTCCATCATTTTTACAAAGTAGGAAAGATCTACTTGAATTCGGCTGGAATATATTCTCACTTTTCACGTTAAGGATTCTTCCATTGTCTTCATTCTTCCGTAAATCATCAACCTCCTTCAATTTAAGTTCGTTGTCAAGATCGGAAGAGCCAAGAAAATTATTGGCGTAATGCAGATCACTCTTCCTTAAGCTAGTAGATTCATCGTTGTCCTCTAGACTGTACGCAGGCTTGGCGCTACAAGTTCTGCCATGTCTTTTTAGGCTCTCTCTCCGCGTAAACGACTTGCTACATCGAACACAACTTATCATATTGCGCAGTGGATTTTTAACACAGTCATTCTTCTCGTGTTGTCTTTTATTCTTTCTCAAGATAAACTCTTTACTGCAAAACTTACACCTATGTTCTTTCGATACAGCGTCAGATCCCAAATCGGAATTCATATTAGTTACTGAGACTAACGTCAGATACCAATTGAGTGTTTTAAATTAGATCCAATACTTAAATAGAAATATTTTCATATTTCATCAGCGAGAATTAATATATCTCATGCAAAAGTACTTTATGCATGTAGTTCTGCTTTTCAACAACAGATGTCGCCACATGTTGCTTGCAGGTAAATAATATTTAGTTATTTTATGCGGGATGCGGGATGCTCACTAACGATCGCAAAAGAAGAATGGCTTCGCTAGACTCCAAGGAAAAGGAAGTTCGTCTTGCATGCTGGTGCTCCACAGATGTCTCATGGCGTAATATTAATTTGACTGAGTAATGATATTTTTTAATTCCACCTGATAAAAATATTGCAAGTTTTGATTTAGTAGCAGAAATTATCGAATTAAATGTAACTCCAAATAAAATGACATGTCTCATTAGTCAAAAAAAAAAATCCATGCAGACAGCGGTTTCTCAGAATAGTCAGAAACACTTGAAGAAACCACAGGAATGATTGCAAGAACACGGGAAAAACCATCAAAATACTGACAAGAATAATCAGGAGCACACGGGAAAAACCATCATAATATTAACAAGAATAATCAGGAGCACACGGAGAAAACCATCATAATATTGACCAGATTAATCAGAAGTACTCGGAGAAAACCACCACATGTTTTCTTTGATATCATAAAATTACAGGAAAAAATATTTAAAAATAAAAATAAATTAATAAAAAAAAATACATAAATTTCTGGCTTGTACAAGAACTCTATCATTGCTCAACAATGATAAGTTTACAAGCTAGCAACTTATCATATTGCGTAGTGGATTTTTAACACAGTCATTCTTCTGGTGTTGTCTTCCATTCTTACTCAAGATAAATTCTTTGCTGCAAAACTTACACCTGTGTCCTTTCGATACAGCGACAGACACCGAATCAGGATTCATATTAGTTACTGTGACTAATGTTAGATACAAACAGACAGTTTACCAATTGGAACCATTACTTAAATATAATTTTTAAAATATTTCTTAAGCGAGAGTTAAGTTATCTCATGCAAAGGTACTTGTTGTAAGTAGTTCTGCTTTTCAACAACAGATGACACCACGTATTGATTGCAGGTAAATATTATTTCTTTCTTTCTAGCGGGATACAGGATTCTCACTAACGATCACAATAGAGGGATGGCATCGCTAGACTCCAAGGAGAAGGTAGTTTGTTCTTCCAGTTAGTGTTTCTCAGATTTCTCAGGGTATAGGTATTATTATTTGACTAAATAATGATTTTTTTTTAAATTCCACCTAATAAAAATAAAATAGAAGCACTCAGAGAAAACCGTTAGTCTCGACCTCCATGACGAAATGTGTAAACCTCCAAGGCTTCTCTAGACAGTATGGATTTATTATCAAGGAACTTAGCATTGCAGATGAAGAAGGAAATTTAATAACACGTAACTTTCAACCTCCATTTGAATGGCGATATCTCACCAGGAAGCATCAAAAAACAAATGCTTGGCTCACTAGAAATTTTCATGGTTTACAGTGGGAACACGGACTCTTTCCTTATGCTTCAATACCCAACGTATTGGCAAGTCATCTGACTGGACCTGTATTGGTTGTAGGAATAGAGCAGAAACGGTGGCTAACTAACTATTATAAGCAACATGTGCTAATATTAGATGTACAAGCAGAATATGACTGTCCATCATTGAAAGAATTAAATAAATTGTACGCGTGCAATAATAATAATAATAGATGTCCAGGTCCGATCTCAAGACACAATGCGAGCATGCTTAGGGCATGGATGGTTGATCACCGTGTTGGAATGTTGGAGGCCGCCAGCAAGGCGCGTGATCGTTCACCAATAGAGTCATCACGTCAAGTTTTTGGAGACGTAACCTCAAATCATCCTGCTCGTGAACCAATGTTACCACCAACCATCGTTAGTAACGATGCTGTCGAACTACTGCCAATTGCATCTCGTCAATCACCTCCTACATCAATTACAGAGAGACCATCACCTCCATCAATTGTGGGGAGACCAGCACGGACATCGCATCTCATGCTAGGAGCGAATCTAACATCTAACTGTATGAACGAGGGTGAATTGTCAATTAACATCTCATAGAGAATAACATACAACTGAAAATAATTTTAACAATGGACTGTTCTAATAAATGCTCTACTCTATGGAATTGTATAACAGACATATTTATCCAAGTGATACATATATTTTTAAATACGACCCTCGACTTGTGCGATGGCAGTCGAGTTGAAACTGTGGTGGTGTAAGGACCTACAGCAGAAGTAGTTAACCAAGATGTCTAACTTTCAACCGAACAGGATATAATCCAATGTAACGCCTGGGCTAGGCACTGTTGATTATAGTGAGTCTATCGACGGGGTTTTAAAAGATTTTTCGGAGAGTTGTGACGCTGTGTTTCACTTGAAACAGGTTTTAAACCCAGGACCTCAAGATACACCTCTAGAAGTTATCAACTGTCTGGGCTATGGACATTGTAGTGTGAATATGATGAGAGACGATACAGTTCTCCCTGCAATGCCTGAAGAGGTTTTCGCACATGCATTCAACCAACCAGCTATTCAGTCACCGCCAGCATCTGCATGTGGTCAGATTTCGTCAGTCCAGACATCATCTAGCTGTACCCAGATGAGTCCCACATCGCCAGCACCTACTACATCAGTAGCAGTCCAGCATAAACGCAGGCGTCAGCTTCGCCTTCCTACATCTCGCAAGAGTCGAACCCGAGATCTCAGCATCTAGGTCCGATCAGTGAAGACACCACTCAAGTATGTTCCACAGAAAACACTAGTGATGAAAGAACTGTTGAGATTGCTCGTGTAGCTGTACGTTCATTACTTCTGGAACTATTGAGCAAAGTATAATATTATTTATATCAATTTTCTCTTTAATATGTATTTCAGAGTATATTATACCCTATGTAACTTGTAGTTATGCTTAATATTTAGGTATTGGGTCTCTAGTTTATGTAAATAGGTTATGTTGACTTTGTCACTATGATGTGCAGTGTGTGAATATTATGTACTTTTATTACTCATTATTTAATTCTTTTAAATCAGTGATTTTTCTTATCCCTTGCTGTTTGTAATAAGATTTAAATAAATATGTGTTTAACATTTAAGTTGTTTGCTTTAATTTCAAACCGTTTAATGGTCCCTCTTATTAAAAATTGTTTTAAATTCAGAGTATTTTTAAAAAGTTGTAACTATAAGTTATTAACCTCCTCAGCTAGAGTGATTGCTTTAATACATAAATTCTAACACTACCTTCGAGATGTCTTCCGCCACTACGAGAAGAAGAGAGAGAGACTCTACACAACACCAATATTTTATTAATACTCTATCATAATTTATAAAATTATAGACGAAATACAGTATCTTACCGGACTTTTTTTTCTTGTAATTAATGTTGGGAAATTTGTTTCAGCGATGGTTAATTTATTTTTGTATGTGGGTGTAATATATATACATGTCCTTTTGGAGTAGGTATGGTCAGTCTGTTTGTAGAAGTCATAGAGGTAGGACGTGTACGAGTATATTGTAGCGGTGAAAAAAAAAAAATGAATGAAATGATAAAAGATGAAATGGTAAAATGGAATGATGAAATGTGGGTGTGTGAAAATGATAATGAAATGTGATGAAATGAAATGAATGAAATGGAGTGATACGAGATGAGATGACTGCGTCTTACTCTAACTCACAAAACGACAATAAATACACTATTAAAGCCTCCACCACCCTGAGATTGCGTGAAAACATCACCAGGCATCAGGGAAGCCTGCACAATAAAAACCAAGGGACGTAAACTAGAGCTGTACCGGGCATCTTTCAGAACTGTGGATTACAAGGAAAGCCTCTAATTAAAAGACACCTCCAATATCTGACTAAGAACCTTTATAACAAATTACTTGATAAACTTAGACGATAGCCTGGGGAAGGAAATTAAGATTAAAATAAGAACTTAAAACTGCAAGTTGAGGACTACATTTATGTTTATTCAAAATAAAGTCTTTCAACGAATCTTTTAAAATCTTTCACAGTCTTTCGCACAAACGTCCGACAAATGGTCTCACGTAGGATGGACTGATTTACTGAGGCCTGCTAGCCCCTTAAAATTGATTTCTAAAGCGATTACTGGCAAATGAATTTACAATTAAAGTTACAATCTGAAATGCAATTTTAAGTCAGGCCTCTAGCCATTACTCCTAAAAATGAACCAGTATACTTAAACGTAAAATTGACGGTAGAATATCTAGTCACGGCGGTCACAACTACCAACTTACAGATAAAAAGTCTACAACTACATGATAAAAATGAAGATTACTTAACTGGAAAAACTACATCTTGGTGACCAGTTCGAGGGTCCTCCTCCCTCGCCACCAGTCACGTCCTTCCAGCTCGAGCTCCCGTCGACGACCCCCCAAAACTCCTACTCCCGTCCGTACAGGACGTAGCCCCCACGCGAAGGAGGACGCGCTACGCCAGCAACTCCCGCTTCCGCCACTCCCCGCGCCTACTAACATTCCCGCGGGCCCAGCAGAAGCGAGCCTGGCCAGCGCCACCGTATGCCCCGCGCCTGGCAACCAGCGGTCGCAACGCCGACCAGGCTGCACCCGCAGCACACCCTGGTCACGTGATAGCCGCGTGAAGCACAGCGGGCAATGCCCCGCGCATCCCACTCCCGGGCGGCCACTACCTGAACGCAACAGCCCTAACACAAAATTTAACAAACCATCCCAAATTACTGCCAAAACCTTCTATCTAACTGAAGTTTAAAATCTAAAACGTCAAATAAAACAACCGCGAAAAAACGCGCCGTGACATATTCCCCCGCTTAGTAGATTTGTGACCTCACAAATGTCAGAAACCCACTAAGGAGTGCCCTAAATCCAAAATTTACTATCAACGTAAGGAACCAGCAGTCTCTTACAATAATCGAATATGAAAACTTAAACGACCTTAGGTCCAACAAAGTTACACACAATTTTGGTTCTAATTTCATCACAAAGATAACATGTTGCCAAACACATAGTAACATTTTAAGTAAACTTCGTCTTTAACATTTCACAATTTTATAAACCATTTATGCCTGCCGAAAACTTTACTCTAGTCTTAAGGTGTAATTTTGTTCATTTTATTCACGTCAGTATTTTTTTTAATTAGTTACATGTGTTTGAGAATAAGAAAAAAATCAATCTTATCTGCTACATGATCACGAGCAGTGTCCTGACGAATGATGTACTAAAGAGCGCTGAAGTTGGGGAGGCGATCACCAAACGTCCAGCCAAACATCACAGCACAGGGCCCCCAAACAGCAGACGCAGCTTCCACCACCAGACGCCAGAGCACTCCCGGATCCACAACACCACGAGCAGCGGAAGGAGCAAACCTAGGAACAATTTAACAGCATTAACATTCAACCAAGTACAAAACAACAAAGGCGTAGGAGATCGACCGAACTGTATCTCCTACCCACAAAGTAAACATAAAAGACAATCATTATCCACACTCATTTAACATTGCAAAAGATTAACTTCAAGTATAATTTATAAAAATCAACTCTGGTCTCTGAGACAGATGATTACCGTATCACTCAAGTAATCAAACCTTCCCAATAAATTAAGAAAACTTTCCCTCCCTCAACAAAACTATAGAGAGTACCTTATAACTAGGACAAAATTAAGGCACACTAGACACAGTACAGGATGAACTAAAGGAAAGGATGTGCTGAAGTGAGGGTCTGACAACTGGCCAGGTTGATCGTCCACATCACTAGAACAGTCCAGCATCCACTAAGGTTAACCTGCCAGGACTCCATCAGTAGGTGGTGGCACACGACTCTTCTGCAAACATGATCCTCTTCGTCTCTTCGACCGGCTCTGGGGAGAACTCAACTGGTTGTGATGGTGGGTCAAGAGGCAAGAACCCGACGCCTCTCGGTACAACCAGGAATCCAGCATCCCAGACCGTCCAAACAGTTGGACCATCAGTGATCATGTGTCCCCTTCACATGCTCAACTGAGGACGCACCGTCCAGTGGCCGCTTCCCCAGTGAAGTCGCATCTGACCTCACATATAGGAAGTCCATCCACATCCACAACATGGTACTTCATACCAGTGTCCAGCAAAACACCAATGCAGAACACCAATCGTCGATCTCCACACTGGAAAGTCTGTTACTTCTTTCCCCAACACGACGCCACACACACCAACCCACAATGTCCGAGCACCAAGGGAGGAGAAAGGGGCAGATAGGTAGGTACTCCCTCCTAATCTCCCTCCCATAACAAATAAAATAAACTAACTTTAACTTAGAAATAAACGCCTAATACTCCACTCGAGCTAAAACACAACAGTAAGCCAACAAACTCTCACATAATAAAATAATCAATCATACTAAAATTAAATAATTAAATTAAATAACTTACATTAACCTGACACTCGGTACACATCTGAACTCATATCCAGACATAAACGACCCAAGAAAACACCAACAAAATGTACTTAAACTGAATCATACAAATTATTTAAAATCATGCTTCAAAATAAAATAAAAATTTCAGACCTCCAATCTCTGCATCAGCTTGACATTCACATCTAAAGCAAAAATACCAAAACAAACCAAGTCATCTCCCAATAAAATAGCTCCCGCCGCTCTCACTTTCTTCAAAACAAACACATAAAATCTAAGTAACACCTCACACATGTTAAATTTCTCGATAAAACTTGGCACAAAACATCAAAACAAAACAACAGGACATAAAAATAAATAAACTTTTTACCAATGAAATTTTAACTGAGTATTCACAACAATAAACTTTTCTTTCTGGGGCAAAATAACTTAAGCACTTTGATTATTGATTCAAAAATTAAATAAACAAATAACATAATCTCAGGACCAATATCAATCGTAATACTGTCAAGAAATCAACAACTAATCCAAAAAAAATTACAGCAAATACTTAAAACCCAGGAAACATAAATAAATACCTCCTAGGTAACACAAATACCATAACATGTCTTAAAAAAAAAAACAATATCTGAGAGAGAATGTTAGTAACAATTAACAATGCTTTCTTTCCAAGCTAACATCATGTTTCCTGAAATAAAAATTTAATTATCACATTAACTCAAGAAAATATCCGCCTATTTCCTTTACCAAACCAAATGAGCCAGTATCCTGAAACCATAAACAAATTTAAAACTAAAATGTAGTCCTCAAAACAACACATAAATATCTCACAAACACAGCTCCACCATGATGTACCTGTAACAAAACTTTTTCCCTTTTAACATTCACTTATAATGAAAATGACATGCCTTGTCTCTGATTCAATAACAACAAAATTCCATCCACAAAACTTACTTTAAATCATTTAGTGTAGGTCTATAGCCTGACTTTACTTGTTATTGAAAACCACAAACAGTTTCACTAGAATAGACACCAGTCTATCTCTAGGAACCACAACAGAATAATAAAAAAAAGTCAAATACCTGCTTGTGTACAAAAAAAAAATCTCAGTCAAACACACAAATTCTCGCGGGCTTTCTCTCTGCCCTCATTAATTCCTGTCTCCTTCACTTAATGTTCATAACTGAGGCCACCTCTACCTAGGTGTTACCCTCAGACTTCAACTTTAGTCACTTAACAGTGTTGAGCCTTGCTCATACACCAGTACTCTCACCCAGTACTCACGATAAAAAAAAATTAATAATCACTTAAAATAATTATTAGAAAATTTAGTAAAAAAAAACTTAAATTAGTAGTTGGCATGATCTCTGGCACCTGGTTACTAATTACTCCAAACAGAAAACTACAACTTTCATCCCCATGAGCTCCATGCTCCCAACATCCACTTGTAAACAAAAGCCAATTGATGCCTACCATACACCTCCTGTGTATACTCCTTGTGGGACTCTAACCCAAAAAAAAATTAAGTCTCCTGCGGCTGGATTTGCTAGGCAAATCATCCCTGTGGTGCCTATTCCTGGCCAACCACGTCTACCCTTCCGTGCCTCTTACATTGGTAGCCAATGCTACTCCAAAAGGACACAACGTTCCCCGGGCTCATTCAACATTCACTTAAAGGTCGCCTACCCTGCGAACCCTTTAACGACAAAGGGACTCTAACCCTTGCTCTACAGACCATCCCTCCCGGGTGTGTAGTAACTCTCCATTTTCTCAGGCATCAGTATCAACACAACAAAAATTTCGCTAACCCAACATCTCCTAACTAACCAGAGCCATCACCAAGATCGACCAGAACAAAAAAAAAGACTCACAATACAAAAAAAAATCAAATTATCTCGCAATTAAAATTATCCAAAATAAAATTATACTAAAATGTAACAATAACAACCTTTATCACAAATTAAGACCATAGTTATCCAACCTACCTTGGTAATTAACATGATGTAGTTCCAAGGGGAAACAAATTACTTAATTTGACCCCTAAACAAAATTTATACTACTACCAGGCTTCCCCCGCACTGGTTACACTAACATACTTTAGGGCACTGACCCACAGTCAGTCCCAAGGAGCTCTCACTCAACCCCTTTCTTATAAACACGCCGACCGCCTGCCTCTGTAAGGCTCCCGGATTTACAGCAACCTTTTGGAACTCTATGCACCAGGTTAGGACCAAGGAGTCTTCAAACTCCCTACTTCCAGAAAATTCAAAACATTTCTCTGCCTTCCATTCTCAAGGTTTTCTCCAATTTTTACACATATTTCAAACACTTTCAGAGCTGAAAAAGAAAATAATTAATCGCATTGTAAATCTAAAAAAAAACTTAACGAATACTTTCACCTTTAATTTTCTACGAAGCCAGCTGTCCTCGCGACACATCTGCTTCTCGTCACTTGCCTAGACAGCGCCTTCCCGTTGCCATCTGCTGCCAATGTGGGCTCTCCAATCTCCGCTAAACAAATCTTAACCGAAGGCCTCATTAGAGTTTCTTTAATCTTAATTTAATTTTTTTTTGTGCGGCATTAATTAAAAACAAAAAAAAATTAAAACAAATATTAGCTAGCACCACTCGTCCCAGCAACATAAAATTCCTATAATTTAAAAATAATTTAAACAAGGTACATCAAGGGGAAAACACTTAAAACTAACCATGTCCAAGGTACAAGGCAAATCAGGTCTTAATAAAAAAAATCTTACAACTGTAAACATCCAAACTATCACGCATCTAAACTTCTCAAACATAACAAAAAAAAACTCTTCCTTGATCAACAAATTATTACGACTCAATCAACATCAAAAACAACAAAAAAATAATTAATTCCACGTCTCTAACACGTACCGAAATTACCGGGTGCCGTACCAATAAACACCCCACAATTATCTACCTCGACTCAAAATTATGGTACGCCTTTAAAAAAACAAATTAAATAAATTACTTTAATAACTTTACTGAACACTGATTACCTTGCACACTTGACACACGTAATTACTTAACCTAAGTGACCAACTACTGCCGTACTGTAGTTATTCCTTAAGGGGATTGGTGCAGGACAAAAAACAGTCATTCGTCAGAATTTGTTGGAAATGAGCTTAAGTGTTTCATAAATGCTTGTTTATTACTACTGTATGGCCAGCCAGCACGTATATAAGCTAGCGGGTGAGATTTGGCAGGTTAGTGGCGAGAGAGCTTCTGTGAGGGGAGGTTGTCAAATGTTGCAGCTCTGAGGCCTGCCATCTAGCGGGAATCTTTCGAAGGTCTTACACAATATCGCCTTTCTCTCTCTATCTCTCTCTCCAACACGGACACCCAACCAGCTCTTATCGCTTCCCATCTCGCCTTATCCTTCATTCTCGGATCAGGTAGCCGCCCTTCCCCGCGTAGACTTTCGTGTTCTCCAGGAAACCAAGACAACCTGTGAACAATTTGTCCAAAGCTGAATTTTTGTACTGTGGTAGAGTTGCCTATGCTTAATAACATACCGAAAGTTTACCACTGTAGACCTTGTGCGTTATCACCGAAAATTTGCATTTAAGTCCTAGGTGACAGCAACTTACATCAGTCCATTAAAATGCTACCCATTTATACAGTTTTTAATTTAGACTGTCCATAAACTTACCAAAATAATCTAGAAACTTTAATACACCCATTAATGTTAGAAAAAATTTAAATTTTTAGTATATATGATATAAAGCGATTAATTCACGACATATTTTTTTTTTATCTTTGCCACCCAGATAAAAATACGATTTACACCGATTTGAAGAGCCCAATGCGAAAAAATGTCTAAATACATGTTTTTAATTATACTTTTAGCTTTAATATAGTATATTTATAAAGAGTCTAGCATAATTAGTTGCCTCATTAAAGCTGCCCGAGCGTTGCAGTGTACTGCGGCCGTACTGATCTTTCACGGCCGGCGGGCTTTGAAACACGCTGCGTACTGCGACACTCAATAAACTTGGTCTTATTTATGGATTACTTAAAATATATTTAATGCATATGATAGGGTGTATTCATGTTACATCTATTGAGATATACATATTATTTTTTTATATATGAATGATTTTTGATACAATAAAATTAACAATAAACAATTTCTGCTTGGAACTTGTAAATCAAAATTCTAGAGGACCTCTGATTTTATATATGTGTGTTCGTATTTTGTTACAAAAATTTTATTATTAAAAATTATTTTTTATTTCTAATACATTATATTATTTTAGATCAGAACTGTGCAAAATTTTAATGTAGCCTATATTATAAAATATATATATATATTTAATTGTATGAAATTATTTTACTATATAACAATTGAAGAAAACGATACACCGTTAATGTGCTTGTTGAGTTTTGTCACTTTTATAACATAATTCGGATGATAATATTATTTTTTTCCAGAAAATAAATAATACATAAGTTGTGTTGTAAAATGTATTGATAGAATTACATATTTAGTAATTTTTTTTCTAAGTTAATTCATTGGAGTGCTGCGCCTAGCTTACTTCGTTGAATTGCTAGTGGCAAAGAGCGTTGGTGGATGTTTTTGCAAGAGTTTGACCGTATTTTATGACCCCAGCTGTGAGAGGGTGTTCGTCCCAGAAATCCTAACGGTCAAGGAAAATAGCCTTTCTCTGTAGTCACGTACGGGTCTGCTACTCGCGCAATATCGTCAGTTTATCACAACTTTCCGGGAAGTTCTATTGTTGTTATTTATTTATAATTTAGAAATTAAAGAGTCGATCATACTAACCTTTTTACCTAAGCAAATTGCATCCTGGAAGATTTTTATCTACGTTTGCAGCAAAAATCACTTGCAGTTAGGAAACTTTTATTCTTTCAGAGTAAAATTCAGTCTGGAATTACCATACATTAAAAACCTTAGTTTTCTGGAGCAAAAAACGTCCCAGCACGAGCGACTTTAACACTGCTGCACCACACACTACGCAGCTTGAAATACATCAGTGGTCAGACTATTGTACCAGACACTCAAAATATACACATTTAAACCTTAAAAAAAAAAAACACAGACAATATTTATGAAGTGATTTTGACGTTACGCTCAACATATTTATGTAACATGTAGTCAAATTACTATAAAAAAATATATTTATTTCTTACCTTTTATGATTAAAATTACCAATTTAATAATAGGACGTTTTAACTTTGAGGTGTTTATCACAGTTACCATGTAGGACATTATTTTATATTACTTTGGTGCCATAATGAGAACCGACTTAAAAAAGTATTAAAGTTATTAAATTTACGAAACATTTTTGTGGATCATTGTAGAAATTATCATTAAGGACTCAACTGCTCATTTATTGGTGTGATCACAAGGTTTCATCGGTCAACTTTTGACGTGTTACTAAGAAATGTTCATTCTACTACTGTAAAAAATTTTTTCTTTGGGATAATTTTCCATGTATTAAAAACTTTTGTTTCTTAACAGCGAAATTCGTCTCGACCCGAACCTACTTCGACAACCTCGCAGTAGTATACACTACGCGGCTCGGATCGCTTTAGTGGTCAAACTAATTGTATGAGACACTTAAAAAATATACCAATTTAAAGATGAATAAATATGCAAGAACGATTACTTTAAGCGATTTCCACGTTGGGCTCTTTAAGTTTATGTAAGATGTATTTATATTTCCTTAAAATTGAATGAAAGTGAATTCGTTAACTTTAATGATTTAAAAGGTCTATTTTATAGAAACATGTTAAACTTTGTGCTTTTTATCACTATCCTCAGATAGGGCAATGTTTCTAGATTATTTTGGGTTCCATACTGAGGTCTATTCCATAAACTGCATTTGCAATATCCATTATTGTGGATCGTTGCAAAAAAAATTAATTTTGGAATTAACTACTCGTTTTCGGTGTGACACACAAGGTTTGCGGCAGTACTTACACTTTTGACGTGTTACTAAGAAATGTTCATTCTACTACTGTACAAATTTCGGCTTTGGGATAATTTTCTATGTATTAAAAACCTTTGTTTCTTCACAGCGAAATTCGTCCCGACCCGAGCCTACTTCTGCAACCTCGCAGTAGTATACACTACGCGGCTCGGATCGCTTTAGTGGTCAGATACATTGTACCAGGCTCTCAACAAATAAACTAATTTAAAATTTAAGAACTAAATCGTGATCGTAAATTGGCCGCCATGGTGATTTGCGAATTTATGGAGAAATAAAAGCAGTTAAAATCTTATGTAGTTTCCAAGAGACATTATTACATCACCAATCATCTTAAGTAACAGGTTTACAAAATTTCAACATATTCATTAACTAGTCAGTTTTTTTTTCAAATGTGTTAGTATTAACAATCTGGACCATATCTAGTCGGTGAGGTCTGTATTGTTACAGACTATCTGTATTCCGGTATTTGGATTTTGAAGCTACTTAATGATTCGCTTTCAATGTCTATTAAAATATACCTAATGCTAATTGCAGGAATATTTCTACTCGATTTCAAAATTATAATTCCTGAACATTTGTAGCGGACACATTTCAATGTAACACTCACTGATTTTCGAGTTGTGTTGAGGTTTCGCATGCCACTTCGTGTACACGAGATGGCCCCTGCTCTGGTAACAATGAGTAGGGACACCTGTATTTCGCGAATACATTTCGTGTCAAGGTATTTCACAAAATACTGTAGCTTTTTATAAGAGGAAAGGCAAATTGTGAGGGTGCAGCAGTACTGTGACCACATTCTCATTGGCCTCGTCAAGAGCGGGACGACACCTCTCACCGCTCTCAGCCAATAACCACAGGAGAAAAGCTACAGTATTTTGTGAAATACCTTGACACGAAATGTATTCTCGAAATACAGGTGTCCCTAACAATGAGTCATCACAACCGGTGCCGTCTGTACGAGCGTCTTCACAAGTTATCCTGAAATATGTTCTTAAATATTAATTCAAGTGAATTCTTAAAATCCTACACACCTTATCTTAAGTGTCGTAAGTGAATCGTTATATTTTGTAAATCCATATAATATAGGAGCCACCATGGCGCGAAGCGATGGACGCGATACGAATATTTTTTTTTTACCAACCACTACATCAGTAAATATTTGTGGTTTCCATTCGCTATGAATTCAAGCATGTAACATTTGTACTGCTTCTTCAATTCGGCCACAGTTAAATGGGAGGCTCTGAATCCCTGAAAACTCCTCAACAAAATCAACGATGAATCACAGGCATTATAACAAACAGTTGTCACAAGTCAAGTAGCCAATGAGCAGGTGACATTTTTCGAGTCCGTAGAGGATTGACTATCGTACAGGTCATTAACAACACGCCCTTACGCGCATGGTTAATACCCGCATGAGTAGAGCAGAGGTGCCCACCTCTCCCCCCCCCCCCAAACACTATGACTCAACCCCCCCTAAACTAATTATGCCCCCCCCCCCCCGAATTTTTTTTATGCCATTTTCTAAATGATTTACTCAATTATTTTATAATATTATACTTTTTTAGTATTATATTTTATCACATTTTGCATTAATTAAAACTGATTTTCTAATAATAATTTTGGTAATATCAGGTAATATTTCCATCCTGAACCGACAGATGCCAAACTGCTTTTGTTGAGGAAAGTGCGGGGTTGCCAATTTGATTTACAAGATCCCTTTCATTTATCAAAGCACCAGAATCGTATTTTCACATTAGAAGCTATAATTATGTAAATAATATATACATTTTTCTCGTCTTTTAACCACCCCCCCCCCCCCTGAAATATTAATGACGCAGTCTGCGTCGTTACCCCCCCCTTGTGGGCACCCCTGAGTAGAGTGTAAAGGCGTAAGCATGATACACATCTGGTCCTCATCTAACCGCGCACACTTAGATTTAACTCAGGATAGGGTGAAAAATGTTTACTAATTTTGCAGTCCTAACAGTCGCCAACGAAACGCCAGCAAAATAAATAAATAAGGCCACGAATATTGTTCGTGAATGAAGGCGAAGCTGATACTTTGGAAACGTTACCAGCATATATTAAATAATGTTTAACTATTATTTACGTAGCTTACTTCTTAAAACTGCATTCATGTAAACTGATTTTGTGTGAGACTATGTTGAGTGTTTTCTGCTACACTTATTTTTCTGAAAAAAAGTATATTGTGGCTTAATAAACTTGTTAACATTGATGCCTGTCATAAAAAAAATTCAAACGTAATCATACGGATACATGTTGAGTATAGTTTATGAATGGTTCACGCATTGCTGGAAAAAAAAAGCATGTTTACAATTTTACACATCTTTATGTTGTCGCATCGCGTCCATCGCGTTGTACATACGCAACTCTGAAAAATAAATGTATGGTAAAAAAGCTATAATAAAATAATCTCTTATCTTTCTTTATTCTTTTTTCTAAGCGCTCTAATGGCTTTCGATAGTTTTGTTCTTTTGTGTACTATGCTTGGTGGAGGTTTCTTCGGCATTTTATTCCTGAATAAATCTCACGCTTACAACAAAAAACATCTAGCTAAATCACTGTGCTAAATAATAACAGAGAATAACCATTCAATTATACGCCGAGCTAGACCAAACACGTTCTCTTATCTACTGAAAATGAGTACGTTGACCTTCATATCAGTTTCGCGCGAAATCCCGTCTCCCCTTCGTAAACAGCAGACAGCTGAGGCAGGGTGGGAACGAGAGAAAACACTGGCTGCAAACAGTTCGGGAAACTGTCGCAAGGTGTCACTACTGTCCAGCGCGCTCCATAATTTCTCGTATCCGAGCTTGCACGCTGCTCAAACTTCTACAGTTACGTTTTTACTTTAGGTCCGACTGCAATAAGCTAAAGACTAAAATAAAGTCAATCATTCAGCCGACAGATATATTGGCGTTTGAATTACAAATGAAAACGCGAATGTTATTAAATTCGCAAATGAATATCACGCAATTTCGTAGCAGCTCATTTATTAAAATTCAAATTGTAAATACGTTAAATTAATAATGATTACAGATAAAATAATGGTCACAGTCATATCTCCCGTGTCTGAAAATTTATCTGCGAAAGTTTTACCACTGAATTCTTTATAGTTTATTAATAAAGCTTGAATTAAAGAAATTCCCGAAAATCAGCAATAACTTAATTAAAATAAAAAAATAAAAAAAATAATTTTACACCAGAATGGTTCAAATCTTCTCTAGAAGCTGAATCATTAACAAATATATTGTTTTTTTTAATACGATGCTGGTGCACCAATCCCCTTAAACCGCCAAACTTTAACCATAAAACTCAATAACCAACAACCCGTGGCTCTCATAGTTATCTGACAAAACACTGGCACAACATACCACAACCTTGTCCGGAAAACTTTAAATAAAAAATTTTAAGTTATCACGTGACACAACCATTATTACTTCATAATAAAAATACAACTTAAATCAACGTAACTTATATTCCCTAAGAGGTTTTCATCTTTCTATGTTCAAAAAAAAAGTTTTCTCTTTTTCGTCTCGTTTCTTACAATTCACATAGTTCTGTTCCATTCATAAAACTTCGTTTCGCGTACCGCAAACTTTCAGGACTCAAACCTGACTATAAAAGCCTATAAAAAAAACTGATAACCAAAAAAATTACAAATTGAAATAAATAAAACTAATAGGATTTTGCACTCAATACAAAGCAAAATAAAATTACAAAGATCCACAGTTCCTATACCACTGGTTATGTGAATGTCTGGCGATCATGGCGCAACGAATAAACACGGTAATTCATTCGTCACGGCACGAACAAACCCAACGGCTATACACATACCCGGCGCCTAACACCAAATGTAGCGGTGAAAAAAAAAAAAAATGAATGAAATGATAAAAGATGAAATGGTAAAATGGAATGATGAAATGTGGGTGTGTGAAAATGATAATGAAATGTGATGAAATGAAATGAATGAAATGGAGTGATACGAGATGAGATGACTGCGTCTTACTCTAACTCACAAAACGACAATAAATACACTATTAAAGCCTCCACCACCCTGAGATTGCGTGAAAACATCACCAGGCATCAGGGAAGCCTGCACAATAAAAACCAAGGGACGTAAACTAGAGCTGTACCGGGGATCTTTCAGAACTGTGGATTACAAGGAAAGCCTCTAATTAAAAGACACCTCCAATATCTGACTAAGAACCTTTATAACAAATTACTTGATAAACTTAGACGATAGCCTGGGGAAGGAAATTAAGATTAAAATAAGAACTTAAAACTGCAAGTTGAGGACTACATTTATGTTTATTCAAAATAAAGGCTTTCAACGAATCTTTTAAAATCTTTCACAGTCTTTCGCACAAACGTCCGACAAATGGTCTCACGTAGGATGGACTGATTTACTGAGGCCTGCTAGCCCCTTAAAATTGATTTCTAAAGCGATTACTGGCAAATGAATTTACAATTAAAGTTACAATCTGAAATGCAATTTTAAGTCAGGCCTCTAGCCATTACTCCTAAAAATGAACCAGTATACTTAAACGTAAAATTGACGGTAGAATATCTAGTCACGGCGGTCACAACTACCAACTTACAGATAAAAAGTCTACAACTACATGATAAAAATGAAGATTACTTAACTGGAAAAACTACATCTTGGTGACCAGTTCGAGGGTCCTCCTCCCTCGCCACCAGTCACGTCCTTCCAGCTCGAGCTCCCGTCGACGACCCCCCAAAACTCCTACTCCCGTCCGTACAGGACGTAGCCCCCACGCGAAGGAGGACGCGCTACGCCAGCAACTCCCGCTTCCGCCACTCCCTGCGCCTACCAACATTCCCGCGGGCGCAGCAGAAGCGAGCCTGGCCAGCGCCACCGTATGCCCCGCGCCTGGCAACCAGCGGTCGCAACGCCGACCAGGCTGCACCCGCAGCACACCCTGGTCACGTGATAGCCGCGTGAAGCACAGCGGGCAATGCCCCGCGCATCCCACTCCCGGGCGGCCACTACCTGAACGCAACAGCCCTAACACAAAATTTAACAAACCATCCCAAATTACTGCCAAAACCTTCTATCTAACTGAAGTTTAAAATCTAAAACGTCAAATAAAACAACCGCGAAAAAACGCGCCGTGACAATATTAATTAGGACTCGTCAGATACCCGGGTGGCTGTGACGGCAACGGAGAACTTGGTGAATACAGGCTACCGACTTGTCTCGTCTTGTCCCCCGACTTGTCTCGACTGTCTAGACTTGTCTCGACTCGTTCCCGACCTGTCTCGACTGACTACATAACACTTGGCGCCATCCGGCAGTAAATTTAAGAATTAAAGATGGCGACGGTGGCGCGCTCCGGCGGTAACTTTAAGAATTAAAGATGGCGACGGTGGCACACTCTGGTAGCAACACTAGGAACTAAATATGGCGACGGTGGCGCCATCTACCAGCCAACTTGAGAACCAAGATGGCGGCACCTCTGGCAACTAATTTTGAATTTGGCGCGCGATACTAGCGACATCTACCAGCCAACTTGAGAACCAAGATGGCGGCGCCTCTGACAACTAATTTTTGAACGGGACATTTTTTCGTGCGTACATGGCTGATGAACGTAACGTGACACTTTTTCGTGTGTGCATGGTCGAAGGAAGTGTCATAATCCCCGAAATCCCCCTCCCTCCTCCCCTGCCCCAGGATGAACTATATATATCTACTCATTTAAATAATCAAATTTTAATAAAATATTTTTAAAATGCACTTACGTCATGAAGTTCTCGGTTTGAACTCGGCGAGGTCATTCGATTAGAAATGGCGGCGGATAATTTCTCCACGGAAGCCACCGGCAGACTGACCTCACACCACATACTACCTATACGATAATTACCATAATTTTTCACAAATAACTTCCATACTGATACATATAATACAGTATTAAAGAACTCGACCGAGCAATGTTCTACTAAAGTAGTAGAAATGGGGAATGTTTTTAAAAAACAGTAAAAACTCTGTAACTCTCATAATATGGAAAATATTACATCCGTTTGTATGTATTATAACTCGTAGGATTAATGCCAAAATATTTGGTCTGAATAAGTTTTTGATTCAACCTACCATAACTGCAAGGGGTTGATAAAACAAGGGTTGGAGGACAAAAAAATCTTAACTCCTTTCGTACACACAACATCGTATTCGTAAAAAATGTATGTTAATCTTATAATTTCTATATAAAACTTTTGTATGCAATAATGTTTATTCAGACCAATCATTGCTGCAAGGAGTTAAAAAATTAGGGGTAGAATTCTAGAAAATCATATCTCCCTTAGTAGGTATACTAACAAATCCGTTCAAATTGTTTTAAATTTTAAAATTCTTATTTAAACATTTTTTTTGGAAACAATTCTTTATAAGACAAAACATTTTTGAAGGGGTTGAAAAAATAAAGGGGGAGGGTTAAAATAATGAGAATTTCCGTACCATGTACACCATTAAATCCTTTCTGTTTAGTTGTCAAAACTTTAATTAATGTATACAACATTTATCTGTAATAATTTTTTATGCGTCCAACCATTACTGGAAGGGGTGGAATAAACAGGGGTTGAAAACAATTCATAACTCCCTTCGTAGGCACACCATTAAATTCATTCAAATTATTTGTAAATATTACCATTTTTATATAAACATTTTGGCTGAACCAATTTTTTATTAAAAGAGCCAGTGCTGCAATGGGTAAAAAATGAGGGGTAGAATTAAAAACAATCATAACTTCCTAACTAGGTATACTATCAAATCCGATGACATTGTTTGTAAATCTTAAATTTTTTTGTCTAAAACTTTTGTCTGAAGAAATTTTTATTAGACAAACCATAGCTTCAAAGTGTTTTAAGAAAATAAATAAAATTTCCCTACCATGTACTCTATCGAATTAATGTTAAAATTTGACTATTGAAATATTTTTGAAAACTTTTGACAAAGTAATTTTTATATTACAAATCATTTCTGCAAGGGGTAGAAATAAAAAGGGTAGAACGACCAAATATCATTACTTTTTTAACAGACATATTATATAATTCATTATAAATTATTGTAAAGCTCCTAAACTGTATCTAAAATCTTGGTCTTAAACATTTTAGATGAAACTAACTATTGCCGTAAAAACCGGAGTTGAAAATTTTTTAAAAAAGTATAAATTCCTTAGTAACAATTTCGCAGCAAATTATAGATACCCATCTTAATAACTCAAACATTTGTCCAGAAATTTTTTTTTATATGTCCACGTATGAGTGCAAGGGATGAAAAATAGTGGTTGGAAGTAAAAAATTATTGCATAAATACCTTAGTAGGCATAAGTAGTATAGAAAAGGGGCTACGGGGACTGGGTCCTGGGTGAGGATTGAGGATTGTCGGTCCGCCATCTTGGATTGTGACGTCACGGCGGCCATCTTGGATGGATGTGACCTTGACCTTTGACCTTGACCTTGACCCCGGCGGCCATTTTGGATCCGCCATCTTGGATCCGCCATTTTGGATGACGTCATTGTGTTCTCGAAAATTCCGGTGATGTGTTTTCCGCCATTTTGAATGATGACGTCACCGTTGCAATTTTCGTTACGGCCGCCATCTTTAACTTTTTTATTTATTATCCGAATTTAATGAATTTTTTTTTAAAAAATATAAAAAAATTCAAATAATAAAATTTTAATAAATTATTTATAAAAAATTGTACTTTTACGACACGGAGCTCGGAGTCCTCGGTTCGAACCTGGTGAGGGCAAGAAAAATAAAAAATGGCTACCGATCCTTCCCCCGTGGTGGGTGCTAGCAGACTGACCCCCACCACTTTTTTTCAAAGCATATATATCGTCATCTAGTATGACGGCATGTTCGCCATCTTGTCTTTGATGCTGGAAGCCATCATCAATGTATCGTCGGCGAGAGTGCGCTGACGCCATGTTAGTTTAGTTCTTATCCGATAGAGTGCAGTAATCATTTATTACTGTGACACCCGCCATCTTGAAATTCGGCCGCCATCTTGAAAATCCGTAATTATTTAGCTAGAAATTCGGGAAAAGTTCCAAAATTCATTAAATAAATTTGTAATCTATATACTGATTGATTGGATCGACTAAGGTCTTTGGTTCGATCCCTTGTCGATACAAAACCTCATTAACATTTTAAAAAAGTACCACTAAAGTGTAAGGTTTGAGAAAATAAAAAACACCACAAGTTCTTTTAAAAAATTTTTATTACATACATACTACACTACTACAAGTACAAAAAAAAATACACAGACAAATTACTAAAGTTTTGTGGATTTCTCGATTTCCGCATCAACCACCCACGAATTAAAGCGACGTAGGACAGTCCATTTCTTCGTTTTATAATCTTCTCCACCAAGTACGTATCGGGATACAACGTAGGCTGAATCTCTTCGGCATAGAAGCCTCCATGGATAGGTTTGTGGTCCAAATCTTCGAGGTAGTAGGTCCTAGGCTCTGATTCACGAACATGTGTCACACGGAAAAGTTCGGGACTCCAGTTTGCAGTGAAACTTTTCTCGAAGATACCTTTCTGCTTGGAGATTCGCACAATGTCACCGACGTTAGCTTTACGCTTTCGTGGATCTTTCTTCTTCGTGTTGGAAAACACTGTTTGAAGCAAGCGATTGTCCGTTACGTCGTTTGGCTTCATTTTCGTGGTAGAATGCACCGTGGAATTATACTCGCTTATTAGTTTCGGCAAGATGTCAAGCCACTTGTAATTTCCGTTAGCCGTGAACTGCCGCCACATCTTGGAACGCAAAGTTCTGTTAAACCTTTCGACAACGGAGGCTTTGACGTTACTAAATGTAGAGTAGTGTTTGATGCCATACTTCTTCATCAAAGCCTTGAAGGTTGCATTGTAGAATTCTTTCCCGAGGTCCGTTTGCAGGTGCGACGGTACACGTCCATCACGCAAAATATTGTTCATGGCCTTGGCTACGTCAGTTGCAGTCTTTGATTTGACAGGTCTAGCCCAAGCGAACTTGCTATAAACATCGATGACTGTCAACATGTACTTGAAACCTTTATTCAATCGGGAATACGGTATCATCTCAACAAGGTCCGCCTGGAATAAATCGTCAATTCCACGAACTATGACTTTGCGACGAAGGTATTTCCGTCTAGCAGGAGCATGAAGTTCGCGAGCGATTCCGGTTCGACTCATTGTATGTAGCCGGCTTCCCTCAGTTCTTCAAGTATGGAGACTATTTCGTTGATGTGCGAATAGTTTCCTACGCTAAGCGAAGCATGTAGAATTCTAAGGCGATCAACTAATTCATTAGGGTCGTCCCAATATACATAGTCAAATATCTGACCACTTTCTAGCTTTTTTAAACCTTCTCCATGTATTGTTAGTTCACTGAAGAGATTAGCGAGAATGTCGATTTTTTCATGATCTACGTCTTTATATACACCACTATCTGGATCGTTATCGCGAAAATGTGCATTGGTTAGCTCTAGCAGTGTTTTGTACTCTTGTAAGTCTTTGTGAGAATATCCTTTAGGCTCCCTGCGAAACAGCAATTCGTACAGACCCGGAGTCCAGCGCGTTTTGTACTCTGCTACGCGTACGATGTTTCCTGGTAGAAAGTCTATTTCTTTAGCACCGAGGAACCACTTATTATATTTTCTGTACACTCCGTAGGTCGTGTCATTATTCCGGCTCGTAAACGATATCAGGTATGGTCGGACCATTGCATTAATTTGATGTCCCTTTTTCGGTATTTTTTTCTTGTGCATGGACTCTGTACTTGTTAAGTCCTCTTCTTCTCGATCTGGTTCATACTTTCTCTTCTTTACAGTTGGCATTTCATCTTCAACTTCTGTCTTCACAATGATGGCCGGTTCTTCCTTGTTTTTAAGTTCGTCGAGGCGACTAGTGATTGGTTTAAATATCTCCTCATTTTCCATCTCACGTGCAAGTCTGGTTCGTCTAGCAAGTAAATATTTTTCACGAACAGACTGTATAGCTCGATGAAGGTCACTGGCCAGGTCCGACCTTGTACTGGCTGAAAACTTATTGCAAGACCTCCTTTTATACTTTTTTATTCGTTCGCAGAAACCTCTTTCTTGTGTTTGGCTGAATCTGAATTTGTTGACAAGTGAGATAGTGATGCTTTCAGACTACTTTGAAAAGTCCTCAGATCGTCCCGTCTTTGTGCATTCGATACTTCGATCATGTCGCGAATGCGAGAATCCGAGGCTTCCACACGCTGGTCGATGGCAACGAGATACTCTAGTAATTCGTTTTTCACACTTTCCACCTTTTGAGCCAGTAGCGAAATGTATTTGCGGATATCGCTGTCATGAGACTTGAGAGCAGTACGTAAGTCTCGACTGCTGCGTCCAAATTTAGAAATGCTATGACTCATGTTTGGCGATAAACTGATCGAAACCTCGTCTGTACCTGCCCTTATATAGCGGCCAGTACTTTACAATGACTAGAAATCCGTGCTCGTGTTTCCAACACAAGGAGCACATGTCTTTGAATTCCTGGAACGTCATGTCGGTGTTTACGTGATCGTCATAAGCGTGACGTAAATTAAGTTCGTCCATGCGAAACAAAACTATGACATTCGCGTTGTCTCGTAGGAGATGTTTTGGAATACGACTGTACGTCTGACACAGGTAAACGCAGTCTACCTTGGCGTGTCTGCCCATGGAGAAGTACTCTTGTATTATGCCTTGTTTCTCGCACATTACATCGTCGAAAACAAACACGGAATTGGCTTTTGCTTCGCTTGGAGGTACAACATCGGTATTATCGCTAAACGGAAAATACTCCACACCATCCACCGAGCGTAGAACAGTAGCTAGGCGCCGGTACTTTGGCTGTTGCAACGACTTGGAATACAAGCAAACGTTCTCGAACCGAAGACCGTTTGGCTCCTCCAGTAAACTCAGTAAAACATACGTCTTGCCGCAGTTTGACGGTCCCGCTATGATGCAACGTACGGTGGACGGTAATAATATACCATGTCGTGATTCACGCGCACTAAATACATCGTCTTGCGTAATGCGTACGGGCAAACACACGTCTTGCTTGACGACCTGCATTGTACTAAAGTAATTGTATAAAATCAAACACATTTATACTTTCTGGTCAGTTGTGCGTAATGACTCGAAGAGGTAAGAACAAAAAATACGTCGGCGCGGGACTCGTGAACTCGCTGATAAATAACCTACCATTTGAGCTACACATTCCCGGCTACAGATTCTGAGGCCCCGGGACTAAACTAGCGAAAAGGTTAGCTCGCGGTGACGTGGGCATTAATTCACTCGACGAAAAGTGCAAGCAGCACGATATCGCATATTCATTAAGCAAGGATCTGGAATCCAGACACCGGGCCGACGAGATATTGGCACAGGAAGCCGAAGATATAAGTAAATCGTCGAACGCGGGACTCGGAGAGAAAATCGCAGCGTGGGGCGTATCTAAGATCATGAAGGCAAAGACGAAATTAGGACTGGGTGCTCGTCAAGCCAGCTCCATCACTCAAGACCAAGAAGCGCAAGACTGGAGCAGGCGTGCAAAAAGCCAAGCAAAAATTACAGACTCTCGACAAGAAGATTATAGGAGGATTTCTTCCTTTGCTTTTGCCTGCATTGGGTGCTCTCGGCGGCCTCATCGGTGCAACGAGCGGTATAGTGCGGGCAGTCAACACTTCGAAGAATGAGCGCAAGCAGTTAAAGAAGCACAGCGACACAATTCCAGCATGGAAGCCATTGCCATCGGTAAAAAAAACGGTGCAGGACTCTACTTGCAACCTCACAAGACAGGACGAGGCATGAGGAAGAAACGGATGAAAAAATCCTAAGTTCATTGCCGAAACGTCCGCTCACCAATATAGATTTAATAAAGTACACACGCAAACTGAAAATACCAAATTTCCGCGGTGTGTTTATGCGAGATACTTTGCCCAGCAAGCCAAAGACACGTGAGCGCGCCATAATTAATTTAGACACGTCGTCGGGTCGAGGCACGCACTGGGTGGCGTACATAAAGTCCGGAAAAAAAAGCTACTTACTACGACAGTTTTGGAAATTTACGGCCTCCGCCTGAACTGCGACAGTACCTGGGCCGGTCCACTACGTTGTTTTACAATTACGAAACGGAACAGAGGCCTAATCAAACAAACTGCGGACACTTGTGTCTTCGCTTTTTAACAAACAAAAATTAGCTGACAAATATAAATTGCTACTTAAAGGTTGTGCAGTGATGTTAATTTATTAGTCATGTCGATAACACTTACCTTGACAGGTCACGCATCTGGACTGCGGGCGGTTCATTTCCCGCCTCTGGATTTAGACGGAGAATGGTGTATCGGACTCGTAGACTTTCAAACGTATAATGCCATACCTAATATCGACGAGGAAAACTGCAAGATTTGCTTCCTGAAAAGCGGTGGGTCCGCTCATGAAATACGGTTACCTGTTGGCTCTTATGAAATTGACGACATTGCAAATTACATCAGGGATATGTTACCACAGGATGTAGACTTTCAACTGCGTGGAAATCCAAACACTCAAAAAAGTATTCTAACATGCAGTGAAAATGTCGACTTTACGAAACCTGGCACCATAGGTACCATGCTCGGATTCGAATCAAAGGTGTATGATACAGGAAGAACGTACGAATCTACGCGCGCAGTAAACATTTTGCCTGTAAATGTCATAAGAATAAACTGTAATTTGGCAAATGGAACGTATCTCAACGGAAGACTAAGCAACATGCTGCACGAGTTTTCGCCGATGGTCCCGCCAGGATATAAACTGGCAGAAGTACCGCAAAGTATCATTTACGTTCCAGTCGTCGTGAAGTGCGCACACGAAGTCGTCGTCCGAATCGTTGACCAGCGAGGACGATTGGTGAATTTTCAAGACGAAGAAATTACATTACGTCTGCACTTGAAGCGATGGGCATAAAGTTCGTAACACCGAACAGTTATAAAAGAAATCGTATTGCCGTGAATAAGAACAGTTCTCTACCAGACATCGGTGCATTAACACCTGACAACATAAAGTATCTTCTCAGTATTGGGCAAGTGCCGAATAAATATGGAAGACGAAATCCTCAACGTGGAAGATCCGGTCATTTTTGAAGACAGCATTACGAAAATGGAATTGCACGAGTACCAGCCTTTCCTGCTCGGACCGTACGCACTACCATCGGAAGTACGCATTGCAGTACAACACCAAGATATTTGTACTTTACCTTCGCAGTCATTTCTACGTATAAGAGGCACGCTTACAAAAGCGGATGGTACGCACCCGACAACGACATCAATATCCTGCAATGGTATTCTTCACCTAATCGAGCGCATTACATATGTACTCAATGGCGTCGAGGTAGACCAGACGAGAGATGTAGGCATAACATCTGCTATGAAAAATTACCTTTCGCTCACGCCAAATGAACTGTCTGCTGCAAAGATGGCCGGTTGGGCTCTCGAGGATGAATATAAGCTTCCGGTTTATGCCGAAGGGAAGTTCGAAGTTTGTGTTCCTCTGTCCATGCTTCTCGGATTCTCTGAGGACTACAAGCATATAATCATTAATTCTAAACAAGAGCTCGTACTGCTTCTAGCCAACACGCACATTAATGCAATTGTCGCCGCTGCAGAAAACCCTCAAGATGTCTCGCTAACACTACAGTCTATCGAGTGGATGCTGCCCCACATCCAAGTGAGCACCGTTGAACGAGTCAAGATGTTGAAGAACATAGAAAATGGCAAGAACTTCGATGTGCCATTCCGATCCTGGAGCCTGGAAACTTATCCTGGCTTGCCTCATAGTCAGCGTATCAATTGGATAGTAAAGTCCAGCTTCGCTACGGAAAAACCAAGATACATCATCGTTGGGCTTCAGACCGGAAGACAGCTCAATGCAGGAGTAAGTCGCTCCGTATTCGATAACTGTCAAATACGCAATGTAAAAATATTTTTAAACAGCGAAAGTTATCCATACGTTGACATGAACATGGATTTTGAAAGTGGAAGATATCTTCTAGCATATCAAATGTACGCCAAGTTTCAGCAAGCTTACTATGGGCGGAGACAGTCACCGATACTGAGTCCTGACAGTTTCAAGAACAAGGCTCCGTTAATGGTGTTTGACGTTTCCAAACAGGATGATCGAATAAATTCAAACATCATCGACTGTAGGATCGAGATAACGACTAGCGGAAATATTCCACCAAACACCTATGCTTTTTGTCTGATACTTCACGATCGGCTTGCATCGTACAATTGTAGAGACAAACTTGTGAAAATTCTGACATAAATACTGTTTCGTTTTCGATAATAATTTAGTTACGACCAACCGTTGCTAGCGACAAGATGTACTGCAACCTGCAAGGTTTCCAGAGTCAAAATGGATTCGTGCTCAAGGAAATTGCCGTCACTCACGATGGCCGGACTCGAACCCGCAGCTTCCGACCCCCGTATCCGTGGAAACTACTATACGAAAAAAGTAAACGGTCGAACGAATGGCTATGTAAATATTATCACGGACTAGAGTGGGACGAAGGAAAAATTCCGTACCACCAAGTGAAAAACACTATTGAAGATTTACTACTGCAAAACGAAATAATCTACGTTGCCGGACCTGAATAGAAGAAATGGCTACGAGAACTGTGTGATGCGTCAGTTGTAATTGTAGACCTACAGACCGACTACGGCTGTCCTTCCCTGCGCAAGCTTAGTGCAATATATGACGTGCAGTCACGTGACAAGTTTGATCGTGTCTGTGCCTGTACAAACTCGCAGTTAATGCAGAAATGGCACACACAGTGTTAGTAGGAGCCTGCATATATAAATGGCGTACCTACGTACGTGCCTTCAGTTGATGTTCTACCCGCAAGAAGATGTTTACGTTTCATCCTGCTAACGTGTACGTGAGCGCAAGACCTAGCTTCAGCAGTGTCGAGTACAGCTACTGGGATTCCGGGTATCTACGTACATATACAGAAACCTGTGATGGAGGCGCTCAGCATTGGCGGTTTGCACACTTTCCTGTGTCCTACGAACCGACTCAGCAGCTGGTAGATTGTTGCGAACCTGGAAACTGTGCCGTCTATCACATGAGACCACACACAATCCTTCCTGCTAGCATCGCTGAGGTAGTCGCCTCGTCTGCATGTGCAACACCAAACATGGCCATGTTGCAACCTGTTGCGACCTGTGATGCTTCTACGCAGATTTCCAAACGGCGTGCATCTCGTCGTCGCAGTTCAGGCAGTGAATCTGTCCCAACTAGCACTGAGCCTAAGCCCAGGCGTAGACGTGGTCACAGACGTCACCGACCATGTCTTGTCGGAGTTGTCGACGTCGCAGAAGATGACCAGCTGGAAACCTGTGTTCCTGATCGCGTGACCGGCGAACCAGTTGGAACCGGAATCAACGAACCAGTTGGAACCGGAGTCGACGAGTCAGTTCGTGCGGCATTAAAGACTTTGCTTGTGAAAATGCTTGATTCCTTAACCTAATATGTATTTGTGTACTCTTTATAAACAAATGTGTAAAACTTGAACTCGTGTGTTTTTATTTCTACAATTTTTAGGTGCCTAATAAAAAAATTTAAATACAGACAATATTTTGACTCATGTAGTATACCAGAAGACCACGGGTATATAAGCGAGGTTCAGACGACTGGACCCACAGTTCACCTCTGGCCGCGGTGCAGTACGGACGTGCTCTCTCCATTAAGTTTCGTGAGATTTAGTTATGTCGACCGGGATAGACTGTTTACCGACAGCAGCAGGGACCTCGATGACAGCAACGATGATGGAGTCGGGGATTCCGATACCGGATGCAGAGGAGACCACGACAGCGGTGGAGATCCCGATACCGACTGCAGAGGAGACAACGATACGTGCTGTTCCATCATCAGCTGAAGTTTCACCATCTGCATTCCAGACTTCAATTCATGAAGAGCGTGCATCGCATCAATGCAAATATTGTGACTCATCATTTACTAGAACTTCAAATGCGCGCAGACATGAAAGAAGCAGCTGTCAGAATAATGCTCAAAGAATACTGTTTAAGTGTATAAAATGTAATAAACTAATTTCACGTCTCGACAGCTTACATCATCATTATAAAAAATGCTCCGAGAAAGTTTAGTTAACGTTTAATGAACATGGTTATTGTTTCGACTCATGTGTTGTACCGGCTAATGAGACTATATAAGTGATATGAACTTCAGTACGTCTCTGGCTGCGGTGATGACTGGATCGGATAGACATTTAAAGTCATGTAAAAGGCTTAGTCCTTACAATAAGAAGACTGTTTCAATCGAGGAATCCACAAAACTTTAGTAATTTGTCAGTGTTTTTTTTTTGTACTTGTAGTAGTGTAGTATGTATGTAATAAAAGTTTTTTTTAAAAGAACTTGTGGTGTTTTTTATTTTCTCAAACTTTACACTTTAGTGGTACTTTTTTAAAATATTAATGTTGTTTTGTATCGACAAGGGATCGAACCAAGGACCTTAGTCGATCCAATCAATCAGTATATAGATTACAAATTTATTTAATGAATTTTGAACTTTTTCCCGAATCTCTAGCATTAAAATTACGAATTTCCAATATGGTAGTCTTGACGTCTGATAGGATGATGGTAGTAGAGGATTTAAAGTCTCTTTACGAAAGTTTAACATGGTTTATTGAAATTATTATTTTTTCATAAAATTAAACATTATTGCATCGATCGGGGATCGAACCAAGGACCTTAGTCGATCCAATCAATCAGTATATAGATAACAAATTTATTTAATGAATTTTGAACTTTTTCCCGAATCTCTAGCATTAAAATTACGAATTTCCAATATGGCGGCCAAATTTCAAGATGGCGGGTGTCACAGTAATAAATGATTACTGCACTCTAGCGGATAAGAACTAAACTAATATGGCGTCAGCGCACTCTCGCCGACGATACATTGATGATGGCTTCCAGCATCAAAGACAAGATGGCGGACATGACGTCATACTACCTGATGGTATATGTGCATTGGTACAAGTGGTGGGGGTCAGTCTGCCAGCAGCCACCTAGGGGGAAGGATCGGTAGCCATTTTTAATTTTTTTTGCCCTCACCGGGTTCGAACCGAGGACTCCGAACTCCGTGTCGTAAAAATATTTTTTTATAAGTGTTTTATTAAAATTTTATTAAGTGAATTTTTTTATTATTTTCAAAAAAAAATTCATTAAAATCGGATAATAAATAAAAAAGTTAAAGATGGCGGCCGTAACGAAAAACTGCAACAGTGACGTCATCATCCAATATGGCGGAAAACACATCACCGGAATTTTCGAGAACACAATGACGTCATCCAAAATGGTGGATCCAAGATGGCGGATCCAAAATGGCCGCCGGGGTCAAGGTCAAAGGTCAAGGTCACAACCATCCAAGATGGCCGCCGTGACGTCACAATCCAATATGTCGGATCGGACACACAGCTCCACACCCAGAACCCAGTTTCCGGAACCCCCAAACTATACTACTGGCATAATATGAATTTCGTTAAAACATTTAATGCCGGATGCATTAATTTGAAAAACGTCAGAATAATTTTGATGCATGGAATATGAAAAAATATTAAATCTATCTTTTTTGAATATTGGCAAAAATACAGAATGTTATGTAGGCTACATTAAGTTCTTAAAATATTCCAGGAGTTTATAGAAGTTTCCAAAATATTTCCAGAAGAATTAAGTACTTCGAAATCTACCTACGCCTGTAGGCTGTGCCGAAAGGGATTTATTTTAAATTATAAACAGAAATTTAGCCCATGTAGTAATGATGGTTAGCTTATTTGAGGGCTATCTCTATGCTTATAATCATCCATACTAAAACACACTAATCTATGTACAAAAATTACGAAAATATATTTTATACAAAACACATGGTACCTGTCCAGCATTTATTTAGGTAAAAGATAAATGCATAGAAACGAATTATATTTATATAATAAATTTCCTATACAAAATGTAGGTTATTAACATTCTTTACATGTTTATTATCGTTACACTAATTTTTTTTTTAATAAAGCTTTTATTCCATATCTGTAATGTTTTCTCACAGTAACCAAACTGGTAAAAGCAAAACGCAATAGTTATTATTTAACTCGGAAGTGAATAACCATGTCACCAAAACTGTACATTTTCAAGAAAGCAAGTATTCTTTTTGTTTCAACTTTATTCTCGTGTTTGTTCACCATCAATATGAATTGCTTTGTAAAACTTTTAAAACATTGTTCCTGCTAAATTTTATTAGACTAATACATTGTTTTCAGGAGTGGTAGTTTGATGTTTTAATCGTGCTAACTTTATTTCGTAACAAAACGAAGAGTGTCCTTTCCTTCCAGAGTACATAATTTGGATGTGAAACATCTTAGCTCTAGCAGTAACTTCGAAAATGGAACGGTAATGTGTAACCGCGGTGCTGCCCTCTATGGCGGACGGCGCGAACCAAAGTTTACAAAGTCAAAAGAAAACTTTATTGTCTTAACTGTTTAATGAATTTTAACAACATGGGCAGTATTTTAGTAAAAATTCGTTAGAATATTTTTCATGTCTTTTTCCTTTTATCAGAAATGTTTTATTAAAAAAATTAAAATTTCATTCCGCTATTTAAATGATTCAAAATTCTACGTAGCTGCTCCGACAGCGAGTTCTAAAGGCGTGTTCGGAAAATAATTGTGGTTTGCGTCAAGAAACGTAGTGGAAAACAACCATTTGCGTATATTTATCACGCTCGGCATTATTTTAAAGAGTTCTACGTTATATTTCGTGTCCGAGTTTCGTATTTTATAAGTGCATTTTCAACATGAAAACACGCGGATTTGCTGGTTACTGAGGTTAGATGTTACGTGTACTGAAAGACTCGCAATTTTTTTTTTTTTTTTTTTTTTTTTTTTTTTTTTTTTTTTTTTTTTTAAAGATAGCTTTCGAAGTATGTGACGTTACAGTGGCTCGTGTCGGCGATTACGCGCAAGAAAGGGGGGGGGGACCCCAGATGTCCCGGCCCGCGGATGAAATTAGACATTTTGGCGCGCGGTGCCACCTGGCGGGCACGCCTCTGGGACGACGGGGAAGCGGTCCGTCGCGGCGCCGAGGTCAGAGCAGCCGGCGACACCGCGTTCATCATCGCTCTGGCTGCGTGTCATGCGCGCTCACAGCCGTGCAGTCAGGTGTCGTGCGGCGGCGTAGTTTACCTAAGTCTGTTTCTTTCTTTTTTTACCTCGCTATCGCCATATTGCGGAAATGGTGCTTGATCGCGTCTGATGATGGTTCGTAAGTATGAATTAGAATCTCCGTCGTTCAACAGTCACTTTCATAAAAATAAAATAAAAGTAGTTTTTAAACTATTTTCACAACGCAACACTGTACTTCCGCCAATGCCAGGGGCGTAGGAACCGGGGGGGACAGGGGGGACGTGTCCCCCTGAACTTTTTGGGTGAAGGGGACTGTCCCCCCCAACTTTCTAGACCGTGATATTTTTATTTTATAATATTATTCTGCCCAACTTTATTTGTAATTTCTTCACTTATAAAATTTTATCTTAAGGAAACAATAATAATTTTAACATCGATGTATCCAATGGTTAGATACAAAAACTGCTTAAAAAGTGCTATTTTGCACTTTTAAAATCAAAATTTTCCGGTGGAGGACCCCTGGACCCCTCCCGTCTTAGAAAGAGGGGAATGGGTTTACATGACATCAAAATCATTATTTGTCCCCCCCCAACTTTATGAACACAGCTACGCCAATGGCCAATGCTTCAAGCCGAGACAATTATATGGTAAAAAAAAAGCTTCTCCCGGATACCAAGTAATCATGTAGACGTGGCCACCTCCTGCTCACAGCATAATCATTTACGTCCACTTAAAATTAACTGTTGCGTGGCCAACACGCGCATTAGAAGTGAAACCTCGCAGTTCAAACAATTCACTTGAACGTTTAAACCAAACAACAAAGCAGTAAGCAGTATGGCCCTAGATTTTTCTCAGCTGTGGGCTTTTTTTATTTTATGGAGGGCCTTCTTCGAAAAATTTTAAAAATTTACTTTTTCAAACCATATTATTAATCCAATCTGTGACTTAAATTTTTCCGATGGTTTTGCTTATTTATGTTAGGATATTTTGATATTATTTTCTGATAAATTATCTTCAGGTCAGTTTTATAAATGCTTATGATCAAATTTCCCGTAGAATTGCGTCGTTATAAGAGACAATACAATATTTGAATTTTTTTTTCGTATATGAAATCATGTTTTGAAATAAAAATTGACCAGCACACTAAGTTACAAGGTAATAATAAATTTTAGTATTCCTTTTCCCGGTAATGAGCATATTCTGAACCGAACACCAGACACACAAAAAACAAACAAAAGGAAAGGCCCCGCTGGTCACGTGGCCCGGAGCCGGCCTGCGACGAGCACACAGTGGAGTTCACAGCTGCAACAAACCTGCTGCACAGAGACGTACAGTTGTCTTGAATCTGTACTGTATTCTCTATTCGCCCTCCTCATCACCAGTCGCAGTCTTCGCTGCGCTCTGACGAGTCATGAGTATTGCCTCGACCTACCCTACCGCCTGTTGAGAGGTGTTACTTCAGACACTGGACTGCTTTCACGAGCAGCACGTGCATTGATCATGGCAGTGAAGAGCGCACAGCATTGAACTTCCCCAGCGCGGCCGTTCGGGCAGGAACAAACCACCCAGGGACCTTTCATTCGACGCACCTGTCATGTCAAATGTTTGTCACTGAGCTCTACACTTATATTCATTACATGATGTAAACAAAATTAATTAATTTTTTTAAAAAGTCATCAATGTTTCCAAAGATAAAGTAGCAAAATCATTATCCAAATTTAAAATTCATGCTGGATTATAAGCTTTTATTCAAAAAATATTAATTTTACAATCATCCAAGGAGAGTTCCCGAAATCACCTTTTCTCTAAGGACTATTCCCTTTAACCCCCTTCCCCCCAGGCCACGAAAATTAATACATACTATTTTTTTTTGTAAATGAAACAGATTTGTTCATGTAAAATTACAGATTTTTGTAAATTTGTAAATTAAAAGAAAACTACTGTATCATACTACAAAATAATGATCGCAGTAATACTGGATTCAGATGCAAACCCGGGCATTTATGTTTAGCCTAGTGTTGTCCCAGTAACTCCAATAGGTTCGCTGAATAGCTTTCCATTATTAACTGCGCACATTTATAATCACAATAACACAAAATAAAGTAAAATATTTGATTATTCGATTATCTTCTCCATGGTTTAAAAATGTATGCATGAATGGAACATCAATTAAAATATAAAATTATGCGCCAATTTCCGTGAGAAATACTCGGTATAACGAAAACGTATTTCATATATGCAAATTAACCATAGCCATGTGATGTACAGTTTCAATATCTTTCTTGTAGTATTACATCTATATATATATATTTTTTGGCAACTGGTTTCCAAAGGAATCTTTTTTAAAAGAAAATAAAAAAAAATTTGCCGTGCACTCTGCGACTAGAAAGACGACTTTTTTTTTCATAATCTAACTAAAACTAAGTGTATTTTGGAGGGGTCCGGGTTAGGGAGGGACCTAGGTGCGTCTCAGGCCGAAGCCTATACGCCTAGTCGTGCTGGGATCAGCCATGCAGGGAGAGGGTCGCATGCATCGTGTGCTAGGAGGGGATTGGCCAGCCATGGCAGCGATTGGCGCCACGACTAACTCCCCTCACTCTTAAATCTAGACTATAACTAGAGATAGGTTGGGCCCAGGTAAAACCTGCATAGAAAGACACCGGTTTCCGCGAGGCGCGACTCCCCCCGAGGGTCTCGCCACGACCACGGGCGTGGGAACACTCGGTGGACGGGACTGTTCAGCCAGCGCAGCTGCGCGCGCCCGGCCGGCCTCCCCCAGCCAGGCTCCCGGGCGCAAACAACCCTCCCAACAAGCAACCGTCCTCTCCTCGCAAGTTTACACAGTTTTAATTATTCTGAAATATACTACCGAAATACTGTTAATTATTACTCAAGAAAATTTTAAAAAATTAATTAATTTTAATGAAATTGTATCGCTTACATATTTAATTATTTTGTGTAATGAAGCTTTCCCTTTGTCTAAGCAGCAAACTAGCCGGGAAAAAAAAAACACGTAGAACGCATTTGCATGACAAGGACAGTTATTCAAGTTTAAAACTTTCTTGCTCTTTGGTATACAGAAAGAGAGAAGATTAGACCTTTTTTTTTTAGTCCATTGAAAAGTTACATTTGGGGTTGCGTTCGTCAGAGGACGCAATTTTATTTTTTTAGAAATGGAGGGGGGGGGGGGGGGTTAGTGTAAAGTTAAATCCAAGTTTGTGGGGTTGCAACCCTTGTCCCACGGTCGCAATCTTGGAAAAAGAGGTCTGCCAAACTATAGGTGTCACAAAAAACAGTATTCAACATTTTTTGTTGCAAATAAAATTATCTACAACTTTTGTTCAGTAACGTTTAGTCGTAGAACGATAAATAAAAAGGTTATAAGCGAAAATCCATAAAAATTTGAGAGAAAAAAATATATTCGTCGATATAACCTTTTTTATAATAATTTTACAAAAAAAAACTGATATCAGACCATTTTTATAGATGGTGTTTTAAGGAACAGTTTTTATTATAAACATTTTGAAATTTATTTATTAGTTAAGGTTTTACACCGCTGCGAAACGAATACTATTCTTCAGTAATCATATCTATACATAAATATAAATATAAATATTAATGATTTGCCATAATTTTTAATCATCTTGTTATTTTATTATGATAATCTTTTTAATTATTGATAATGCAATATTGGTATTAATTAATTATTGACTCTTCCCCAACACCTACGAGGTATAGTCTGGAGGCGCGTTTTTATTTTTTACGTGGTATCCCCAGTAAACATAATCCACGGTGATTTTCTAAATCACAACTACTCTGTCCTGAATGATTCTACGCTTCTGGGGAATGTACTCCCCTTTAATCGATTTTATTAAATCCGTCATGAGGAATTAGCACTCCACTATTTTCATGTAAGTAAGAAAAAACATAATCCATTGCTGCATCAATATTATTTTTCGCTCATCATTTTTATTTTTTACCCATCATTTTTTGGAATAAAATTGCTTGCTGCAGTTGTTATGATACTTTGCTCCAACTCCTACTAAGCTGGGAACATCAGCTATGCGATTATCAATGTCCATTGCAAGGTCGTCGGAACGTCTGTTTATAAGGTCCATAATATTTGTTTTTCTACTGTCATTACGTACAATACAAACCCGCCGCTGTCAGCTTGTACGCGAATTACTCTCATACTGTAACGCTTTCGCGCAAATGAAGCAATTGTTCACAAAGCCAAAGCCTGTCTCTGGAGCTTCTGAAACTGAAGATAAACTGCTGCTGCTGCTGAGACAACGAACAATATTATCCGTTCGACTGTCGACGTAATAACAGTAACATGCAATATGTACAGTAACTTCCAAAACAGTTCGTAAAAATTGTTCATTCACCTCATAATTTTTTGCTACAGCTCGGTCAAGTAAAGTTTTTACTCCTTTTGCCTTCACAGTTCTTATTTTATTTTCGGCTACAGGATTTTTTACAAATAAAACAATCACTCATGATGGAATAATGCAAAAAAAAAAACACGCTTAAAAAGTTTAAATGGTAATTAAAAAATTCGAAATAGTTCTCACTGAACTCAAAACTGTGTTCACTTAACTTAAAATCGTGTCCAAAAAAATTCAAAATAGTTTTCACAATTAAAAACGTCTTTCACAATTGAAAACACAATAAAATATGTCCGCACGTAGCGTAATATGTAGACAACTAAAATATGAAAGTCAGGCAGATGTTCTTTTATTCCCAAACGGTCACGTGGGTATTTTCTATCTACGCATTATTCTCGGTACTAACACTCAATGATTTGAAATTATTTTAAAAATCAATAATTCCAAAGTTTTGTGATGGAGTATCAAATCAATAATTAATTAATAACAATATTGCACTATCAATAATTAAAAAGATTATCATAAAACAAATAACAAGATGATTAAAAATTATGGCAAATATATGTATAGTTATGAATACTGAAGAATAGTATTCGTTTCGCAGCGCTGTAAAACCTTAACTAACAAATAAATTAAAAAATGTTTATAATAAAAATTGTTCCTTAAAACACCATCTATAAAAATGGTCTGATATCAGTTTTTTGTAAAATTATTAGAAAAAAGGTTATATCGACGAATATATTTTTCTCTCTCAAATTTTTATGGATTTTCGCTTATAACTTTTTATTTTATGGTTCTACGACTAAAAGTTCCTGAACAAAAGTTCTAGATAATTTTATTTGCAAAAATAAATGTTGAATACTGTTTTTGTGAGACCTATAGTTTGGCAGATAAACAGTAAAAACCATTTGAAACTCTTTTTCCAAGATGGCGGCCGTGGGACAAAGGTTGCAACCCCACAAACTTGGATTTAACTTTACACTAATCCTCCCCCCCTTCATATCTAAAAAATAAAATTGCGTCCTCTGACAAACGCACGCTAAGCCCCCCAAAAATATAACATTTCAATAGACTAATTCTGATACACAATTTGTGTTAATTCTTAGTCAGCAGCTGATTTGCACACGACCCGTCAAAACTGATTCGTGACAGTTATAAACAATTACACTAATATACAAAGAAAGAGTCATATATTTCGTACACAAATAATTATAAATGTTAATTCTTAAGTTCCCAATCGTAAACTTTCGTGACCCAATCGTGTATTACACTTAGCCACATAATCTTTACAAAGTAGGTACATGTAACATAACCTTAATGAAAAACTATAGCCAAGAAAAACGAAAAATTTTAACAAATACAATAAAGTATAAACTGAATTAATACATCACTATAAAAAATTAAAACTTAACTGATAAAGACACTTAACATGTTTTAATGTATTGTTGCGATTTTATAATGTTGTGGGGATAACTGGGTTCGTAAGAGATAGCACAAATAAGTTTTCTAATTACTTTTTTATTGATTACTTAATTTACATCACTAATAAATAATCTTACTTAAAAATGCCTAATCGCCAATGACTCGCACTTAAAAATGTTTATCCTCGAGTCACTCAGTGTCTGTCAAGTGCCACAGTCCGCACTCCTCACCGGGCCGCACTGCTCGCGCAACTCACCGCGGAACTCCGTCGCGTGACTCTGTCGCCAAGCTCCGTCGCCGAACTCTCGCCGCACCAAGATCTCCCGCGGAGGCCGGCGTCCCTGCTTAAGTAGTCTGTGGTAACCTTTACGAACCTTCGCATCATCCCGGGCCGACCCGAAGCTCGAAGCGTCAGAATAGCGTCGTGCGCTCACGCGGCGACCCACGGAATTCCCAAGGCCGCTCAGTGATAAATAAAAGCGCCGAGGCATGGCACAGTGGGGGGAGCGGAGGGGGGAGGGGAGTATCGATGACCCTTGTAATCCGGCCAGGCATGCGTGGCTTGCCTTACGTCAGTGGATGGCGCGTGACGTCAGTGGCCGTGCGGGGCCGCCAGCCAGCTCCGAACCCGGCATCGCGGTCTGGCCTCTCGCGTTTGTAAGTGTATAATATTTATAAAATATGTAACTTTAAAAAAAAATATATGTTTTAAAATCTACCCAATACTATAATTACGATGGTAGCTAAAATACTATGTGATAGAACATTTTACAAAAATTAACCAAGACATAAACAAACCTTAAAATACAAATTGAGATAAATATACTTCACATGTATGGATTCACTCCTTGTCTGTCTCTCTCACTCTCTTCCCCCCTCCCCCCGCCTCAGCGTGGGAAACAGATGACATCCCCCGAACCACCGGCCTTCGCGGACAAACACCGTGTCGCTTTGCAAGTGACAGTTGGGAAATGAGCACCACTGATTGCACTTTAGAGAACTTTCAAGTTTCGTGACAATTTACACGGCATAGGCTTAGCAACCGGGCATGCTGTTTCCCGAGGCCCCTGTTTACTGCTCGCAGGGAAATGTCGACCAGAGATGTGCTCCAAAACATCAGTTTGGAATGAGAAAGCCTGCTATGCACCTATCAGCCCGATCATTTCATATCGCCACTGCAGAATCAACACCTCGTATATCAGTTTGTGTGATTTTTCGAACCCAGCTCACAAAAAAGCAGCAAAAATGCAGTAAACACGAATGAAAATAGCTGTTTTACGAGTACCAGCTAAAATAAAACAAATTGTACTTTCAAATGTTGACTTTATATTAAATGGTTTTTTAGCCTCCCGAAAATCTACGCATTTTGACATACAAGAATTTTGCACCTTCAGTAAAGATATCAACACGTAAACTATTTACGAAACTTAATATTTATGAAATAAACACAATATCCGGTATATATTTTGTAAATAAGTGCCTAGAGGTGAAATAAAATTTTATTAGAAATATTTGACATTTGTTAGAAAGTAGTCAGTAGCATTGACTTAAAATCTACAACATTTCAATTCGGTAACAGATCAACAGTCTGTTTATTTGATAAGGTTTCACGTCACACGGTAATGCATAGAAGCCTAAGTGGACGAGACCTCCAAGTTATAGCGGGTCTCGAACCTATAGGCTATCGCCTCGGTGCTCTTGCTGGAATCGAATCCGTGAGCCTCGGCGCCTCGTTAGCGATCACGCTAATCAATCAGGCGAGGCGTTTGAAATAATAATAATAAATGTAAGAGTTTCAGTTATTTTCTCTCAGCGTAAACACCTTAATCGGGCTAATACACTATAAGTTTTTTTTTAGGCAGATTTAAAAGAAAAACTTCCTATTGTAGCCGTTACCATGGTGCGACTTTAGAAATTTTTTTATATAATTTTTCGTTTCATGGTCCATAGAACCCAAAACCATCGTCAACTCCAACGCGCATGTGAGTGTGTGTGTATATATATACACACATATACACATACACACGCACACTTAAGCTTTTCATAAATCACTTCCAAACTGATACATAAAATATAGTTGTGGTAAATCTTGATCGAGTTCGTTTTGGCCAATATTCCACAAAAGAAATAGAAATGGGGAAGATGATTTTTTAAAAACAGAAAATTGCTGTAACTACCGTAATATGAAAAATATAGCATCTGTTAGAACGTATTATAACTCGTAGGAGTAATACCAAAATCTTTTGTCTAAAAAAGTTTTTGATATTACCAACCACAACTACAAGGTTTGAAAAACAAGGGCTGGAGTACAAAAAAAAATCACAACTCCCTTCATATGAATAACATCGAATTCGTGCATATTTGTATTAATCATATCATATTTATCTAAAACTTTTGTCTGAAACAATTTTTGATTAGACAAAAAATTGCTGCAAGGAGTTAAAAATAAGGTGTAGAATTAAAAAGAAAATCATTACTCCCTTAGTAAGTACACTATAAAATCCGTTCGAATTGTTTGTATATATTATAATTTATATCCAAAACTTTTGTCTGAAACAATTTTTTATAATACAAACATTAGTACAAGGGATTGAAAAAACCTGGGGTTGGAATGAGAAAATAAATAAAACTTCCCTAGCCGGTATGCTATCGAATCCATTCTTATTTTTGTTTGACTGTCTAAATATTGACTAAAACTATTGTTAAAATCATTTTTGGTTTACCCAACCATTACTGCAAGGGGTGGAAATAACAAGGTTTGAAAGTAAAAAAAAATACTTTTTTAAATAGATATACTATCATATCCGTTATAATTTATTGTATGAATCCTAAACTTCATCCAAAACTTTGGTTGAAACATTTTTTTATGAAACGAATAATTGTCGTAAAACACGGGTTGATATTTAAAAGAATACAAGATTTTATTGGTATCAATTTCGTTTGAATTTGTTCTAAACCATCTTAATATTATCTTAAACTTTGGTGCAAAGAATTTTTTTTATGAACACGTTAATAGTGCAAGGAATAAGAAATAGTGTTTGAAGGTCATAAAAAGTAAATAATTACCCTAGTTGGCATATAATATGGAATTCGTTTTAAGCTATTCAATGCTGCGTTGTAAACTATTCAATGCTGGATACAGTGAGTTAAAAATATTCGTAATATTTTCACTGCATGGATGCGAAATCTACCTAAGTATGCCTGTAGGCTGTGCCCAAAGGGATTTTTTTTGTAAATAGAACAGAAATATTCATGTAAATTTACAGATATTTGTAAATTTGCACATTTGCATGAAAACAACTGCATCACTACAAAATAGCGTTTGCAGTAACACCGGGCATTTGTGCTTTGTGTTGTCCTAGTAATTCAAATGGTTAAAGATATCTGTAAATAGTTCCTTGAATAGCTTTCCAGTATTAACTGCGCACATTAATAAGCATTATAAAAAAATAAAGTTAAATTGTTGAATATTATATTATGTTTTCCATGGTTTCAAAGAAATTTACTTGAATGAAACATCAATTAAAATATAAATTTATGCACCAATGTAGGTAAGAAAATATTTAGTACTATCTCGAAAATCGTATTTTCATACATGCGAAAATAACCATATTTATGTGGTGTACACAAGGGCGGATCCGGAATGTGGGTCAGGGGAGGGCCAAATTAAATTTTCTAATACAAATATTACTATATTTATAGTATAAATGTTTAGTTCATATTATTTGTGGTTCAAAATCGTTCTATTATCCATAGCAGTAGGGAGAGCGTGCCGACTCTGGAACATAGGCGAGGGGGGAGCGGGGTAATCCGGGGATTATCCCATTTTTTATGGTTTTTTACGCATTTTTTATGGTTTTTTACGCATTTTTTTATTGTTTTTTATGTGCAAATCCAGTTTTTTATGCGCTAATCCAGTGGCTAATCCGCTAATCCAGTGGCTAATCCGGAGATCCGCAAATCCGCAAATCCGCAAATCCGCAAATTCGCAAATCCGCAGATCCGCAGATCTGCAAATCCGCAAATCCGCAAATCCGCCATTTTGTATTTCTAGAAATTTCCACCAACTTCGAATCGTGACATCATGATTCTGTGTCGTCTGCTGGAGGCCGCCATCTTGATTTCTTCTGGCCGCCATCTTGTTTCGTCTGCTGGAGGCCGCCATCTTGATATTTCCTGGCCGCCATCTTGTTTCGTCTGCTGGAGGCCGCCATCTTGATTTTTCCTGGTCGCCATCTTGTTTCGTCTGCTGGAGGCCGCCATCTTGATTTTTCCTGGTCGCCATCTTGTTTCGGCTGCTGGAGGCCGCCATCTTGTGTGACGTCATATAGTTCTGTTGGTTGCCACCAGGTAGCAGCAGGTATTATTTTATTTTAACTAAAATATTTTCAGTGCCGAGGCTGGGATTCGATCCATGGGACGTGAAAACGTCCAGGATGTCGTGGTTACGAGGCGGACGCCTTGACCACTAGACCACGAGACCAATTGGAATATGGTGGAATAAATAATCTATATATGCTATGTACTGACGGCAAGTTTATGATAAATGGGGGGAGCGTGTTTTTGCCTTCCTTAATGCATACCTAAGGTGCCACATTTGAAATTAAAATTATTATACAGCCGCCATCTTTAATTCCAGCACAGACTACCAGATGGCGCCAAATTCAAAATTTAGTTGGCAGAGGCGCCGCCATCTTGGTTCTCAAGTTGGCTGGTAGATGTCGCTAGTATCGCGCGGCAAATTCAAAAATTAGTTGTCAGAGGTGCCGCCATCTTGATTCTTAAGTTGGCTACCAGAGTGTGCCACCGTCGCCATCTTTATTTCATATTTCAGCTGCCAGGGCACAGCACCATTCGATAGGTCAAATGCTAATCGATATATTTACTTTTATTTCATATTTCAGCTGCCAGGGCACAGCACCATTCGATAGATCGAATGCTAATCGATATATTTACCTACTTTTATTTCATATTTCAGCTGCCAGGGCGCAGCACCATTCGATAGGTCGAATGCTAATCGATAAATTTAGTAACAAGTGTTGCTACCAGAGGGCGCGATATTTAAATTTAAAAAATATTACAACCTTTAAACAATTCTCCGCCATCTTGGATTCAATAGCCCCACCATCTTGGAAGCACATGATACACCCAAGGACTCGTTCCAATACATGCACAGAGTGCACCGAAAAGATTGTTCCCTTACATGCACAGAGTGCACCATATTGAATGATCATGATATGTGTTCCTTTATATGCATCAGAAGCAGGCATAAGAAATTTTTTCTTATAGGCATACTTTAGTGTTAGCTTTCCTGTAATGCATTTAATAATAGTGTAAGCTCATTATTATTATTTAGTGATAGTGAATTTATAACTATGATGTGTAGTCGCATTCTCTTCGTCTCGACGTGGCGGAAGATTCTCTGGAGTGTAAGCTGAAAAAAAAAAAAACTTGTGTTTGAATTTATAGTGGTATGCTGCTTTCCACATCACCTTAGAGACTATGTCTCAGGAGGTACAGCATTAGATGCGTTAACTCCTTTTTTTTATACATGGTGAGTTTCCCCGAGAGGCCTATTTTCCATGTTTAACAAGGGCGCAAGCATTATGCTTCACCGTCACTCTCTCCGAAGCCGCTGTCCACTCCATCATCTGGCTCCACTTGCTCTTGAGCCTCCATTACAGCTTCAAAGCATGCTATAATACCGTTGTAAAGGTATGTTAGAAACTCGTATTCCTCTGGAAATGCAGCGAACAAATTGATCGCGGAGACCTCTAGATGGTGTACTATCGCATCTATATTCATGCCGATGCAAGCATGAAGCGTATAGTCAATGCAATCGCGAATTTCCTCAAAAGCAGCCATGTTCATTATGGAATTGTCAGAGACAGAATGAAGACTATAGTTGACCGGGTCTTGACGGAAAGATGACAACAACCCCGATGTCGCGCTACACATTCCAATGAGGCGCCCAGCGCGGGCTGACGTCACAGCTTGTTGATCCCAAGCTGCAGAGTGTTGGGTCGTGTTCAGGAAGTAGTCCACACATTATAAATACATTGCAGGAATAGAAAAGCAGCGATTTTAGAGATCTATTAAACCGCTCTACCACACTTGCTTTAATCTCACTGTGAGTGGAATAATGATTAATATTTTTTCTTTTCATATGAGCTCTGAAAGTTGAGTTATAAAATTCTGTTCCCGCATCACTTTGAATACTTTTAAAACTTCCTGCTTCTTTCAAAATACTTCTCATGGCAGCAGTAACCATCACACCTGTCTTTTGTTTAACTGGAACTGCATAAGCACGTTTGCTGTACACATCTATGGCAGTCAGGATGTACTTGTAACCACTGTTCACTTTACTGTATGGTATCATTTCTACCAAATCAATCTGTAGTAAATCATGGAGTCCATATGTTAAAACCTTTCTGCGAGGAAATATAATACGTTTGCCTCGGTGAAGCTCGTATGCAATCCCACGCTGTGCGTCGCTCATTTTGCAATGTATCCTGATTCTTGTAACTCTTCAAGTATCGAAAGGATTTCGTTATTGTGTCCGGTGTGGCCAGAAGCCTGCGAGGCCATTAACAACCTGAGTCGATCTACTATCTCATTCGGATCATTCCAATAAATGAACTCTCGTTTACGACCTAAATCCAATGTTTTATGTAACAATCCACTTCCTCGTTGCTGCGAACCAATATGTGGAAACAGTTGCTTAATGATATCAAATTTCGCATGTGACGTGCTTTTATAGAGATTTGTTGCAGGATCATTCTTTTAAAAATAAGCATTTGTAAGCTCTAGTAGATTACCATATTGTTTAAGGGCCGATTCCGAGTACGTATGCGGCTCTCTGCGAAATAAAAGTTCAAATAAACCAGGAGCAGGTTGTATTAGTTCATCTTTAACGCGAATCATATTGTTATCGTGAAAAAATACTTCCGTGTCCCCTGAAAACCAGCGGTTATGTCGTTTAGATACACCATAGGTTCCATCACCAGAGCGAAGGCTGTAGCTCTGCAAATAAGACTGCACTCCACCTAAAGAATCATCATATGGAACACCGTGATGTTTTAAAGGAATAGCGTTCGAGTCATCACTGTCGCTTGATTCTAAACATTGTTTCACAGTAGCTTCTTCTGCAGAATCCTGCTTCACAGTATCGATAGACTGTGCGAGCGATGTAGTAGGTCCAAGTTTATCCAAACGCGAATTAACAGACTTGAATATTTCTTCATTAATTGCATCCCTCTCCAAACGAGCTCGTTTGGCAAGTAGATACTTTGCACGAACATTTTCTATGACGCGCTCCAACTTACTAGCCTCAAGAGACATGACTGCAGAGTTAGCGATAGCATATCACCCTTTTATATACAACTAGCATCAATACGTGAGTGATCTAGGCATGTCTAGAGCTTGATGGTTTTGGAGGTGCTGGTTTTGGAGGTGCTGGTTTTGGAGGTGTTGGTTTTGGAGGTGCTGGTTTTGAAGATGCTGTTTTTGCAGGTGCTGGTTTTGGAGGTGAAGGTTTCTTAGACAACACACCGCGAGAATATTCATCAGGAGTAATCGTCAAAACACCAACAGTGCGATTCATTTGTGAAAGCTGTTGTACAATTCCAGCATTAATTTTCAATACCATCTCAACCATGTTAGCATTTAGTGCATCATTTAGTTCCTCTATAAATGTTTGTGCGAATAAATCTAACCTGCTCTCCAACGAGGTGCACATATCACCCAACTTTGTCGACACAGCTGAAAGACTTTCATTTAATTGAGCAATTAAATGCTGTTCTTTAGCCTCCATATTGCGCAAGAACTCCATAATCCCCACTTGCACATCTCTTGTTACAGTAAGTGATCTGTTGATATCTGTAACTTGTCGTGTCATACCATCAGTCATCGAATGCAAAGCATGTGTAAAAGCCCCGCTTACTGCGTCAACATACTTCTTATTAGCAGCATCACCATCTTGTTTAGGATCACCAACTCTCTTCAAATGTTTCCAGCTTAAGTCGCAGTCCCCTTCACGAGTAAACGTCATGCATGAGTCGTGCGATCGTTTAAGTCCACCACCACCGAACTTTGACATCATGATTCATGAACCTATCACAATAAACTGATCAAAACCACATCTGTAACGCCCTTTATGTAGAGGAAAATCTTTAGCTATCACAATGAAACCATGCTCATTAGGACTGTTCCAACAGTGACCGCAAAGAGTTTTAAATCTCTCAAAGCTCATATCTGTACCGACATGGTCGGAAAACACATGTTTTATATTAAGATCGTCCATTTTAAACAAAATTATTAGATTACAATTATCTCGCACTAATTGCTTTCGGGTTTGGGTATAAGTTTGTACCAAGTAGAAACAGTCGATCTTGTGGTGTCGCCCCATAGAATAATACTTTTGAACAATGCTTTGTTTATCACAAGCAACATCATCGAAGATTAGCACAGAGTTGGGGAGGGCTTGACTGGGGTCTAAAACATCAGCATTTTCTCGAAATTTAAAAAATTTCACTCCCCCGACATTTTCCAGCACATGGGCTAAACGTTGATATTTTGGTTGTTCTAGGGACTTGCTATATAAATACACATTCTCAAAACGTATCCCATTGGGGTGTTCTAGAAGTGAAAGAATAAGACAAGTTTTGCCAGAATTCGAAGGACCTGACACTATACACCGTATGGTATTTGGTAACAGAGATCCATGACGTTCTTCAGTTTTACTAAACACATCATCATCAATTAGTGAAATTGGTAAAGCGAGCTGTTGTTGAACAACCTCCATTCTTAATACTAAACCTAAACACTATAAAACAGTCATCCTTATAGTGAAACCACTCAGTGTCTTGATATGTCTTGTATGAGACGGAAGAGAGGTTCAGGCTTAGTTAATTCTGTTATAAATAAGCTACCATTCGAGGCACATCTTCCGGGCTACAATTTCTGTGGACCTGGCACGAGACTAGCCGAGAGACTAGCAAGAGGTGATCGTGGTGTGAATGCACTAGACGAGGCGTGTCGTCTTCACGATATTGTGTATGCGAATAGTAATAACTTGGCTGAAAGACATAAAGCGGATAAAATATTAGCTGACACGGCCGAGAAGATTAGAAAGTCTCCCGAAACTAAATTTGGACAGAGAGTATCCGCGTGGACCGTTAACAAGATTATGAGAGTGAAACGTAAGCTTGGTGCAGGTTTAAGATTTTCATCATCATCAAAGAAGAGAAACCGTAAATCTGTCAGGAAAGCCCTGGGGAAGAAGGGTGGTCTATTACCATTTATATTTCCAGCACTCGCTGCATTAGGCAGCTTAATTGGTGGAGCTGCGGGTGTTGCTAAAACTGTTTCCGATGTCCGGAGTCAGGCACGTATGCAAGCGATAGCACGTGCAGCAAAAAACGGTTCAGGACTTTATCTACGCCCCTATCCACAGTCGGGGAGGTGGGGGAAAGCGAAGAGGAAGAAGAAGAAAGAAAAATCGCGGGAGCAGGAAGCGATAATCAAAAACTTACCAAAGCGAGCTCTTACAAACCTCGAGTTAATGAAGGCGATAAAAGAATTGAAAATACCATACTTTAGACAAATATACATGCGCGATTCGCTACCTAAGAAACCATTGCGTAATGAAAGTGCTATTTTGAATCTAGACTCATCCAAAGGACCGGGAACGCATTGGACTGCTTATGTCAAGACCGGTCCTAACGTTGAATATTACGATAGCTTCGGAGACTTGCCTCCACCAGTGGAACTGATACGATATTTAAACAAGTGCAACATAACCTATAATTATGACAGACAACAAAAGTTGCATTCATGGAATTGCGGTCACTTATGCTTAAGATTTTTAGTATCAATATATAAGAAGCATTAGTGTTATCATAAGCCACATATGCGACAGAGTGTTTATAGAGAGACCACACACAACGCGAGACGCAGTGTAAACTAGACAAAATGTCAATAACATTAATTTTAACTGGGAAGAGCTCGATTATGAGAACCTACTACTTCCCTCCCTTGCAATTGGATGGAGAGTGGACAATGGCATTGATCGATCTGACAACATATAACTCGATACCGAACATTGATGAAAATAATCAAGTTTTTCGATACATCGCAAACAATGAACATCATGAAATGAAATTACCAACAGGTGCATATGAAATAAGTGACATGGAAGCTTACATAAAACAGAACCTACCTGCAGATTCAACATTTCTATTACGAGGCAACCCCAACACCTTACAGTGCATAATGTTCAGCAACAATATACATGTGGATTTTAGTGGAAAAAATACATTAGGTGAAATGCTTGGATTTTCTTCTCAAGTATACAAAGCAGGTGAGCTGCATGAATCGACAAATCCTGTAAATATATTCCCCGTGAATGTTATACGAATTACAAGCAATGCTGTGGGACACACATACTTGAATGGTAAATTAAACAATACTATTCATGAATTTTCCCCCATAGTACCTCCGGGATATAAGATAAATGAACGACCTACCACGCTCATTTATGTCCCAGTTACCGTTCAATCGATATCGGAGCTCGACATTCAAATAGTCGATCAGGAAGGACGCTTAGTTAACCTAAGAAAGGAAGAAATAACTCTAAGACTGCATTTGAAAAAACAATGGGAGTGAAATATTTTTCTAAGCATAAATGGAGCGGTTCAGGTGTGTCCTTATCCAGTAGACGACGAGACATCAAGCGGCTAACATCTGTTAACGTGAGATTCCTTAAAAAACTTGGATTTAGAGTTTATCCTCATGGAGAACACCGTTCTTGAAGTCGAGCAAGCACCACAATTTGAGGATTCTATTTCAAAAACTGAACTGCATATTTACAAACCATACTTAAATGGACCCTATGCCCCCAACTCTGAAATCCGTATAGTGATTCAAAATCATGATGCATACACAAACATCTCAAAATCCTTTTTGCGTATACGTGGAAAACTCGTAAAGGCAGACGGACGGAAACCGGACCATGCAAAGATTATAAACAATGGTGTATTACATATGATCAATCGGATAGGATTTGAACTGAACGGCGTTCTTATAGACCAGACCAGATCACTAGGAGTGGTATCTACAGTGAAGAATTATCTTTCACGAACTCGTGATGAATACGCCATCAGCAAAATGGAGGGATGGTGTCTCGAGGAAAACTATAGCTTGCCTCTAACAGCCGATGGTGTTTTCGAAATCTGTGTTCCGCTAAGCCATCTCCTCGGCTTTGCTGAGGATTATCACCGTATACTTCTAAACTCCAAACAAGAGTTAATTATAGTTTTAGAAAATACGTACATTAACTCGATCGTAGATGCGAGTGCGCAGCCTCAAGCAGTTAATTTAACCATAAACTCTATCGATTGGGCCGTACCACACATCCAAGTGTCTCCAGCGGAACGCACGCGACTGCTTAAGCTTGTGGAGAAAGGCAGAAATATAGATATAGCATTTAGATCTTGGTCTGTTGAAACATATCCCAGCATGCCACAAGCACAAAATGTCAGCTGGTCAGTAAAGACAAGCTTCTCGATGGAAAAACCACGATACATAATAGTCGGCTTTCAATCGGCTAAACATAATGTAATGGCTGCCGATAAATCGAGGTTTGACCACTGCAACATAAAGAATATAAAACTATTCTTGAATTCAGAAAGTTATCCGTACACGGATTTGGACATAAACTTCGACAATGGATTTTACTTAATCGCATATGATATGTATTCAAATTTTCAAGAGTCTTACTATGGAAAGCAGAATGCACCTTTGCTTGACCCTCATCAGTTTAAGGAACTGGCTACGTTATTCATGTTTGATGTAAGCCGTCAAGCTGAGAAAATACCTCCGAATATCATAGATTGCAAGTTGGAGATCACAAGCTCAGCCAACCTACCGATCTTAACACAAGCATTTGCAATAATATTGCACGACAGACTTGTCTCCTATAATCCACGAGACAAAGCTGTTAAAATACTGAGTTAAGCATAGTAGAGGCTCAGTCGTGTCTCAGCCACCATGAAGTATGTTAATCTGCAAGGATTTTTCTCTCAGTATGGCTTTATTACCAAGGAACTTAGCATTGCTGATTCTGAGGGGAACATAATTACGCGAACATTCAAACCGCCGTTTGAGTGGAGTGACATTAGTCGTAAATACCGGAGAAGTAATGCGTGGCTCACTAAAAATTTTCATAGTTTAAAATGGGAACACGGATTGTTTCCCTACAACAGTCTTTCCACCATCTTGACAACTCACTTGAGTGGAACTGTAATAGTTGCTGGAAGCGAACAGAAAAGATGGTTGGGTAAACACTGTCTCAAACACATGCACATAGTGGATGCACAAGAGGAATATGGCTGCCCGGCTTTCAAAAAATTAGACATAATGTATGCTCAAAATCGTGACAGCATAAGACCTGTATCGTCTCGCCGTAACGTCGCATTGCTTAGGGCTTGGATGCTAGAACACAGCGATCCTGGAATGTTGGATGACGCGCTCGAAATGGAATCAACAACAAGCGAAGCAACGGTAAACATGTCTGGACTGGAGGCGCTATAAATTGAGGTCATCGTCCCGGGGTACGACAGTCAGCGTACAGTTCGCGGTCGTGCGGGCGTAGACTCACTATATATTCAAGAAAAATGACGTTCGATCCATCGGCACGCTACGCAGACGTGTCACCCGGCTTTCGTCGTGTGGCATACCTTACCGGAGATGGAGAGTTCCACCTCATAGTCTGCAACTTCAATCATCACTGGAGCACCGATTGCGATCTGGAGGCTCCGGACTTTATTGAGACGCCCTGCAATCAGGTAGATTGTGTTGTGCACTACTTGAGACCCGACAGTAAATTTCCTACTGCCTTAGAAGAACTTAAGGCAGCAGCCGCTACTGAAACTATAACCTCAGAACCAGATTATTCTGCAGTAAGGTGTGATTTGAGACACAGCACGAACCCAGAGACAGTTGTGCATTGGGAGGAGCAGTGTGACGGTTATGTTCACAACACAACTTATGAAAACAGTGTTTGCTACGAGACATGTAGTTTCCTTCAGTGTAAACTTTATCGATTCACCCCATTCGCTTAAGTTTGAGAGCTAAGACAATACCTATGTCAGTCATGTTATCACCGCGATTCCATGATATAACTCAAAGCCAAGAAGATGCCGTAATAGATGAATTGTGGGCACCGAGCATCTTAACATGGGATGAAGCGACAAGATATTTTAATTATCCTCCTGATCCGCGATCTAAAGAAATGAAGCCTTCGACTTTGTTTGACAATACCGAAAATAGATATCTTTACAAACGTGCAAGTCTGAACTGTGTTGAATTTCATGTAGAGTTCTATGAATTTGATATTGGATTGAGTAGTCTTCGATACGTTTATTTCGAACTTTGTCGCGAAAATACTCATTTCCGACTGAGGTGGCACGCTGATAGACCATACAAGTCCGTGACTCTCTTGACTGTTTTCGACTGTCAGCATAAAGACTGTGTAATAAATCTTAGTCATCCAATGGCAAAGTTTCCCTGTACTATTGATGAGCTCAAGACATCCCGTGACAGAGACTATGAAAGTACTTTCTCCGAATGGTGTACCGGAATTAAACACTATCGCCATAATCCCGCTACATGCATGTGGAACCCACCTCACGACACGCCTTGCAGTAATCATTTGTGTTTCTTGTCGAGAGGTCGTTTATTACGAGAAAACAAATTCTCGGTGTCGACGCATCTAAGCAAGCAACTATGGGGATATAGATAATGGACTGTTCTACGTGATGCTCTACTCTATGGAATTTCGTAATAAATTTATTCATTCGGATGGGCAATATATTTTTAAATAGGATCGCCGCTTCCTGGGTCGACAGTCGAGCTGAAACTGTGTCGTTGTGAGGATCTGTGCCAAGCAAGATGTCTAACTTTCATTCAAGCAAGAAATACGTGAGTGTAAATCCTGGTCTAGGCAGTGTTGATTACAGCGAGTGGAGTCAAGACAATTTAAAACACATATCGGAAAGCTGTGACGGCATGTTTCACTCGAAACAAATACTCGACCCAGGACCTCAAGACATACCATTTGAATTAATTAACTGCTCGGGTTATGGACAATGTATTGTTAACATGCTTCGACACGATACAGTGCTGCCTGCCACGAGTGAAGACGTCTACGCACACGCATTCAACCAGACAGCTACCCAATCGGTTCAGGTTATCCCTGAATGCATTCAAATCAGCCCTGATTCGCCAACATCCATCATACCTGTAGCTGAGCCAATCACCGAGGCGACACCGAAGTCCACCAGACGACAGCGAAAGCCTGCTGCCTCTCGCAAGAGTCGAACCAGAGATCTCAGTCATTTAGGACCGGTGAGTCAAGATGTCGGAGTTCAAACAGAGTCTAGTGCTTCCATACAAAGAACTGACGAGATGGCCCATGTAGCAGTGCGCTCATTACTTCTAGAATTATTAAGCAAAGTATAATTGAAGTTTTGTCACTTTGTGTATGTAAATGTTTCAGCTGAATACGTAAATATAATAATCTTTGTGTGTAAGGAAATGTTCAAGTTAGCATTCAAATCTTTTTTTTTATCGTCACTTTAATATTCTTTGTATGTAAATGTTCAGGTTTGTATGCAAACATTATGTGTGATTTTCTTGTAATATTTCAGTTTTGCATAAAGTTTTAAAATAAATTGTTAAAAGCATAATGCATATTTTATTACCGAAACTGTTTGCAACTTAAGTAAAGAACGTGTAGGTTACTGTATTTTTTATTAATACTCTTTTCAATTATATAATTTTCTGGTTTAGTATAATTTAAAAAAAAATGTATTCAAATTATCCATCAGTCTCTGCGCCCGCACGTTCACGAAATGTATGTTGACTACAATAAAACTAATGTGTAACCTCTGATTTATTGTTATGATTTAAGTATTCCTCTGATATAAAATAAAAGCTAGCATTGAAACGTCCTGCCTTCCTGGGCCGACCAGCGGGTTGACGTGCGAGAGCCCGTGGATGAAGCTCTCTATTTTCAGAGAAAGGAATTTGTTTTTCCAGACAACTGTCGTCGCACCTAAGAGGTGTCTATATGCTGTCACAGACTTGGTTGACAGTTTCTGCAATCGTTGTAATGCATTACAACGATTGCAGAAAAATGTTTTCAGTAAGCTATAATAAAAAAACATTAATTAAATTTTAATTCTGAAAAAAGTGAATGGTAGAAAATCTACTTTCTAAAACAAAAAACATATAGTTTAACTAGTTTTCCATGATCACCATATTATTAAATGATTTTACCAAATATAATCTACTCAACTTTCTTAAATTAATAATTTTCAGTTTATAACTGTCACACACAGAGTAGGCGATTCCGCGAGAATTCAGGTCATCGCCCGACGCAGATTTATATATATATACACCTGCCACAGAGGTCGGAAACCTCATTTGATCGCAGCCAGCCCTCGTCAGCCCTCGATACCTCCTCCGCAGAGAGACGTTCTTCTCCAGATAAGGTATGTGTTCTGTCAGTTCTGACTGACAACACGAGATGGAGTACATTCGTTTCGTTAAAACACGTTCGCGCACTGTGTTTACAGTTCTTATTTAACAATATGTCCACTATTTTAAATAAATAAACACGTTAAAACGGTCGAATTAAGCAATAACTAAATCCATGTATTTATATTACTTAAATTGTGTATTATCATGGAAAAATTACTAAACTCTATTTTTTTTTGTTGCGATTATATCACTTTGAATATTATTCCTGTTTTCGCTTATTTATTAATGATTGAGAATCAACTTGTTTTCATAATTATTTTTACAACGGGATGCGTGTATTTAATATTTCTTTAATACATCTTTCATTCTGTTACTGAACGCTATGCGCGATTTATAAAAACAACAACCATTCAGAGCTCGTTCTTTGCTTGCAAACAGTTAAATAAATTTTGTCAAACTTTAAACAATATTAAGCGTGATATGAAGTTGATATACATTTGTTTTCAATACAGTATGTTCCATGTAAATAATAATTCTCTACATTCTCAGAATATACCGACATATAATTAATTTCTTGCACATTGTTTACATGTCTTAAACATTTTATATTTCTACATTATTTACAACTTGAAATACTTCACAAATAAATATTACAAGAAGTTTTCTCATGACATACAATTATTTCATATTTACACTTATTTTTTCAATACAAATTTTTACACATATTATGGAAAATAATAAGTGCTGATACAGCTGTTGGTTTCAGTATATTAGAGCAAGCATCTTTTATTTATTTTTCAGGTTCTAACTTGTTGAGGGTATCCTTCTTTATTTTTTTTAAATTCCTTTTATAATAATGTCTTCTCCATACTCTAATAAGCGTGCTAGATTTGAGGAAAGCGAGCCTTCGATGTCTGAGCTCGATGAATCATCTATTGATTCATTGATTTCATCTTCATCATCATTTGAGTCAGTGATTTTATCGTCGGCTGATGATTCATCCAACCTAGAGATCGAAGACACGCCACCTCCCTCTTTGCCTAGCCTGAAGCCCGTCGCTTTAGATTCCGCATTCCAGGGTCGACTTGTTGATTCCAGAATCGCGAATGATATTCCCCAGCCCGACCCCAACATTAATAGATTTCTCTCCAGGTGCAGGGAACCCTTTCTGGACGTAGTGGGTGGCGTTCTCCGCCCATTCAAAATTTATCTTACATTGGCCGCGGTATTTATTAAGGAGGATCCTGTGCAGGGGCCCATCAGTGAAAGCTTCCACTTCGCCTCCAAAAGTATCCCTGTTTTGTTAAGTGAGGACCTAGCAGAAATTTTCAGTTTCACATTAGTTTCTGTGCTTATGGAGCATGTAAGTGAGTTTGCTTTGCGCGGGTCTGGATGGATGTTGAGTCATGTAAAACATCTCGACATGCATGTCTCTGCATACCGACCATTCACGGTGGGGGCCGCGCATACAAAGTTGCCTGCATTTTTGTCTAACCGCAAAGCTTGTGTAAACATCGAGACTGACCGTGAGATGTGCTTTCTGTATGCCGTTATGGCAGGTGTGACGCCGGCGGCTGGGATGGTTACTCGTACTGGATCGTATCCTAATCCTCTCGAGGTTTTTGATACGACCGGTATGACGTTCCCCATGACACTGCATCAGGTTAAGATCTTTGAGAGTCTCAATAATATTTCCGTGAACATTTATTCTTGCGTGAGTGATCAGGGAACGATTATTGACGAGGATTTTAACAAACCCACTGATGCAAGTATCCAGCCGATTTGCATTACCTCTATGCGATGTGATCGCCATGTGAATATTTTGGCTATTCGTGCGTCTGGTGCTCCCGCTCATCTCCATTTCGTGACTATTAAGAATTTGTCCCGCTTGCTTTCTTCTCAACTCTCGCGTGATCAACATACAAAGTGGGTTTGCGACCGCTGTCTTCAGTATTTCCATACTGCGGACAAGTTGAACTCCCACACTGATTTGTGCAGCCAACACACGGCCGTTCGGTCAGTATTCCCGACTGAGGAGACCAAATGGCTCGAGTTCACAAATGTATCCAAGAAGGAACGTATGGGCTTTGTCGCTTATTGCGATACAGAGACCTACTTGAAACCGATGTCCACCTGTTTACCGGAGACCGATGCCTCCAGCACCACGACGGTGAACGAGCACGTGCCTTATGCATGTAGCATTTTATTAGTTTGTTCGTACGATGCTTCGCTTACCAGATATGCGCACTTTGAAGGGGAGAATTGTGTTGCCGACATGGTCTCTACCTTGATTGATATGACTAAGTGGGTGTGCGCGATTTATGCTAAGACCGTTCCCATGAAAGCCCAGACTCCTGCTGTTGCTGCGTGGTTGGCGAGTCAGACACATTGCCATATATGTAATAAGACACTAGGTGACAAGTCAGTGTTGGACCATGACCACCTGACCGGTGAGATTCGTGGCTATGCGCATTCTAAGTGTAATATTGCATTTAGACTGCAGAAGAACCAACTGGTGGCTATTTTCCACAATCTTCAGAATTATGATGCCCACTTTTTGATGAGACCATTAGTCTCACGTCATATTGCACAACCTGACGGTTCCTCCAAAATGGAGGAACCGTCAGGTTGTGTAATATTGCATTTAGACTGCAGAAGAACCAACTGGTGGCTATTTTCCACAATCTTCAGAATTATGATGCCCACTTTTTGATGAGACCATTAGTCTCACGTCATATTGCACAACCTGACGGTTCCTCCATTTTGGAGAACCCCGGGGAGGTCAGGGTTATAGGCACGTCTCTTGAAAGTTACAAGAGCATAACAAAGTACATACCGATTACCGGTAATGATGCGAGAGGAGGTACTCGAACAGTGCGTTTAAGATTCATTGACTCCCTTAACTTCCTAACTTCATCTCTGGATACTCTGGCAGGTAATCTCTCGCCTGCTCAGCTGAGCCTCACTCGTGTCCAGTTTCCAGAAGACGCACAGTTTGATCTAACTCGTAGGAAAGGGGTGTTCCCATACGATTTCGTCACTAGTATGGCAGAACTGCAGACGACCTCACTACCCCCTAGGGAAGCATTTCATAATGCTCTTAGTGGGACTGACGTGAGTGACGGGGACTATGCTCACGCTAGATCTGCGTGGAATGTTTTCCGCTGTAAGACTTTGAACGATTACGCGTTGCAGTATTTGAAGGTGGATACGTGTTTGTTGGCTGACGTGTTCGAGAATTTCCGTTCAGTTTGTTGCCAGTCCTATGGCTTAGATCCGGCGCACTACATTACGGCCCCATCACTTGCGTGGGACGGTTTGTTGAGCAAGTCTGAGGTGTGTCTGGAATTAGTCACCGATCCAGATATCTATCTTTTCTTGGAGAATGCTGTTCGGGGTGGGATCACCAACGTTAGTCGGCGCTATGCGAAGGCTAACAATGTTTACATGAGCGATTATGACTCCAGCCTGCCATCTTCCTACATCTGTTATTTCGATGTAAATTCTCTCTATGGTCATACGATGCTTGGTAAGCTTCCGGTGGGCAACTTCCAGTGGGTGCAGGAACTCGAATATGCAAACTGGAACTTTAGCACCATGGACACCGATGGTGACTGCTCATGTTTTATAGAGGTGGATCTATCCTTTCCGCGTGAATGTCATGACCGGCTATCAGACCTGCCGCTTGCACCCGTGAATGGCGTACCGGTGAACGGCAATATGTCAAAGCTCTTATTGACACTTGAACCGCGAAAGAACTATGTTTTACATGCAAAAACACTGCAGCACTACCTTACGTACGGGGCCGTTCTTGACAATGTTCATCGTGTTTTGCGCTTTGAACAAAAATCCTGGATGGCGTCGTACGTACGGTATAATCTGAATTGCCATGCTCAGGCAGCGAACCCCTTTGAGAAATCCTTCTATAAATTAATGAATAATTCCGTTTTTGGCAAATCTTTGCAGTCGCCGCGTAGGGAGCGTGACATACGTGTGGTTTCGCGGTACGATACCATATATGGTGCGGCAGAGTTGATAGGTCATCCGTCATTTAAGGCAAGGCGGATCGTCGATGAGAATCTGGTCCTCATTGAGTTAGCCAAAGGTTCGGTAACCTTCAACAAACCCCTTTACACTGGTGTGGCCATCTTAGATTTATCCAAATTGCATCTCTATGATTTCCACTATAACTATATGCAGGTTAAGTTTCCCTTTCCATCTCTGCACCTGCTTTACTCAGATACCGATTCTCTTCTGTACCACATCGAGTGTCGCGATGTGTATTCTTCGATTCTCCCCGATTTGGCTTCTCGATTCGACACTTCGAATTATGCTCCAGATAATGCTCAAAGGTTTCCATCAGTCAACCACGGCATGAATGGTGTCATGAAGGATGAAGCCGCTGGACGCATCATTACTGAGTATGTTGGTCTTCGCCCCAAACTTTATGCATACAAGATGGACGATGGTGCTTTTACGCTTAAAGCCAAGGGTGTGAAGGCCAGTGTACTCAGCTCGCTACTTTTTGAGCAATATCTGGATTGCTTGCAAACAAATTCACGGGTTTGGGGGACTCAATATCATTTTCGTTCACGAAATCATATTGTTTGTACTGAACGCGTGACTAAGGTGGCGTTGTCATCAGATGACGACAAGCGGAGCATTTCCGATGATGGAATTAGCACGCTTCCATGGGGACATTACCGTCTAGATCCCTGAACCTGAGTTCCCCACATAATAAGAGATTCTAACTTTTTTTTTTTTTATAATTTTCCAGTTTATTTTTTTTTGTACTATCCTCATACCTTGGTACGCTCAATAAGCATTGCTGCTCCGAGTCGAGTTGTAGGAAAACAACAGCACTCCAAACTCCTCCTCCGCTCGGAGTGGTCAACTGGGTAGATGGCAACCAACTTCGATTCATTGCCTCCCCCTTCAAACATAAAACATTAAGAATGTTGGACAGAACTCATGCACTACTGTACTGCGCATGTGGAGATAAAACCATCGGTATGTTTAACATGTAGAGATTGCACTCATCTTATTTACACGGTTCAGATAGTGAATCTGATAGTTTTCTTTAAATGCTAGTCTGTTTAATAATTAAAAGTAAATTTGAGTCTATCCTGATTTTAAATGCTAATGTGGTTAAACTTTGTTGCATGTCATCTTTCCGTCAAGACCAGGTCAACTATAGTCTTCATTCTGTCTCTGACAATTCCATAATGAACATGGCTGCTTTTGAGGAAATGCGCGATTGCATTGAATATGCGCTTCATGCTTGCATCGGCATGAATATAGATGCGATAGTACACCATCTAGAGGTCTCCGCGATCAATTTGTTCGCTGCATTTCCAGAGGAATACGAGTTTCTAACATACCTTTACAACGGTATTATAGCATGCTTTGAAGCTGTAATGGAGGCTCAAGAGCAAGTGGAGCCAGATGATGGAGTGGACAGCGGCTTCGGAGAGAGTGACGGTGAAGCATAATGCTTGCGCCCTTGTTAAACATGGAAAATAGGCCTCTCGGGGAAACTCGCCATGTATAAAAAAAAGGAGTTAACGCATCTAATGCTGTACCTCCTGAGACATAGTCTCTAAGGTGATGTGGAAAGCAGCATACCACTATAAATTCAAACACAAGTTTTTTTTTTTTTTTTTTTTTCAGCTTACACTCCAGAGAATCTTCCGCCACGTCGAGATGAAGAGAATGAGACTACACATCATAGTTATAAATTCACTATCACTAAATAATAATAATGAGCTTACACTATTATTAAATGCATTACAGGAAAGCTAACACTAAAGTATGCCTATAAGAAAAAATTTCTTATGCCTGCTTCTGATGCATATAAAGGAACACATATCATGATCATTCAATATGGTGCACTCTGTGCATGTAAGGGAACAATCTTTTCGGTGCACTCTGTGCATGTATTGGAACGAGTCCTTGGGTGTATCATGTGCTTCCAAGATGGTGGGGCTGTTGAATCCAAGATGGCGGAGAATTGTTTAAAGGTTGTAATATTTTTTTAAATTTAAATATCGCGCCCTCTGGTAGCAACACTTGTTACTAAATATATCGATTAGCATTCGACCTATCGAATGGTGCTGCGCCCTGGCAGCTGAAATATGAAATAAATGTAAATATATCGATTAGCATTCGACCTATCGAATGGTGCTGCACCCTGGCAGCTGAAATATGAAATAAAAGTAAATATATCGATTAGCATTCGACCTATCGAATGGTGCTGCGCCCTGGCAGCTGAAATATGAAATAAAAGTAAATATATCGATTAGCATTCGACCTATCGAATGGTGCTGCGCCCTGGCAGCTGAAATATGAAATAAAAGTAAATATATCGATTAGCATTCGACCTATCGAATGGTGCTGCGCCCTGGCAGCTGAAATATGAAATAAAGATGGCGACGGTGGCACACTCTGGTAGCCAACTTGAGAATCAAGATGGCGGCGCCTCTGGCAACTTATTTTTGAATTTGCCGCGCGATACTAGCGACATCTACCAGCCAACTTGAGAACCAAGATGGCGGCGCCTCTGACAACTAATTTTTTAATTTGGCGCGCGATACTAGCGACATCTACCAGCCAACTTGAGAACCAAGATGGCGGCGCCTCTGGCAACTAATTTTTGAATTTGGCACCATCTGGTAGTCTGTGCTGGAATTAAAGATGGCGGCTGTATAATAATTTTAATTTCAAATGTGGCGCCTTAGGTATGCATTAAGGAAGGCAAAAACACCCTCCCCCATTTATTATAAACTTGCCGTCAGTACGTAGCATATATAGATTATTTATTCCACCATATTCCAATTGGTCTCGTGGTCTAGTGGTCAAGGCGTCCGCCTCGTAACCACGACATCCTGGACATTTTCACGTCCCATGGATCGAATCCCAGCCTCGGCACTGAAAATATTTTAGTTAAAATAAAATAATACCTGCTGCTATCTGGTGGCGACCAACAGAACTATATGACGTCACACAAGATGGCGGCCTCCAGCAGCCGAAACAAGATGGCGACCAGGAAAAATCAAGATGGCGGCCTCCAGCAGACGAAACAAGATGGCGGCCAGAAGAAATCAAGGTGGCAGCCTCCAGCAGACGAAACAAGATGGCGACCAGGAAAAATTAAGATGGCGGATTTGCGGATTTGCGATTTGCGGATTTGCGGATTTGTGAATTTGCGGATTTGTGAATTTGCGGATTTGTGAATTTGCGGATTTGCGGATTTGCGGATTTGCGGATTTGCGGATCTCCGGATTAGCAGATTTGCGAATTTACGAATTTGCGGATTTGCGGATTTGCGGATTTGCGAATTTGAGATTTGCGGATTTGCGAATTTGAGATTTGCGAATTTGAGATTTGCGGATTTGCGGATTTGCGGATTAGCGGATTAGCCACTGGATTAGCGCATAAAAAACTGGATTTGCACATAAAAAACCATAAAAAATGCATAAAAAACCATAAAAAATGGGATAATCCCCGGATTACCCCGCTCCCCCCTCGTCTATGTTCCAGAGTCGGCACACTCTCCCTACTCATAGCACCGCACTAAAATGGAAGTTTGTAAATGTATGTTTAGTATAAGGAGAAATACAAAAATTATTCAGTGTTATGGTAGGGCGGAGGGGGTAGAATGGCGTTATGGTCCCCAGATCTGAAGTCAATTTTACTGGCTACTATGTGATATGGTTTAATTTATTTCAGACAAAATTGTTTATTTGTAGCTAGCCTTATAAAATCCTCAGATTTTTTATTTTAAAACGTTAAGTAAAATAATTTTTTCCTGCAAGAAATTTGTGCCATACCACGCAGTAGCCACCAGCATTGTCTTCAATCCCGAAAATTTTATTTATTTATTTAATTTGGTTCTCCGTGTCCATACTGCACAAAAGTGTTAAAAATTCAACTTTGCCAGCTAATTTTGCAAAAACATATGCACTGCATATATATTATTTTATTTTGTTGAAGTTCGGCCACTAAAAATATCAAAAAGTGGAAACTTGTTAAACGAAAAAATAAAATAATGACCTGGTACTGCACATATCTCCTTAAATTAAAGCCATGTCGTTTTGCAGTGTATATCGAATAGCATGGAACGCTGTGCACACTATTATGATTTTTTTTTTTTTAAACTGTGAACTCAGCCTTATAACACGTGAACTCTGCAAACGCAATCACAGAAAGCACCTGTTTGCAGACATTTCAGCCTGTAATGTTGGTTCGTGTGATTGTGCAGCTAAACCACGTCCGGCGTGTGTTGCAACAGGGAGAGCTTGTGCAAACGTTAATATTCAAGCTCGTTAGCATGCAGGAGGTGTACCCTCGTACCCTCGGTTGTCATTCCCGCCGCGTCGCCCCAGGGGCATCCAGAGTGCAGCCGTAACTCGCGTCGCGAATGTTCCGATCTCGTCTGCGGCCGAGGGGAGCGACGGGGAACTACTTACCTGTGCGAAAACTGCCTCGAATGTGCGCTGGCTGCTCGAATTCATAGTCCGCGTGGCGCGTGTCAACGGGGTAGTATCACCTTATATACTACTATAAAACTGTAGTTTGACTGTTTGTTCGAGGTTGACGCCAAAACTGCTAACCCGATTTTGATGAAACTTTTTGTGTTTAAAAGCTTGTGATTATATTTAAAACTGTTGTATTTTTGTCACCTTACGTTGATGGGAGTCGGAGATTTATAACAATAAAACCACATTCTTACACAATCAAGCGCAACAAATATAAGATGAGCTCCCATTTCAAGTCCATTGTTGTTAAAGGGGGGTCAGTTTGGAGTGGCCCTCGCACTTGATGCCACGCGGTGGGGGGGGGGGGGGGAGGGGGGAAGAGAGCTGTATTATACAACAAATGATTAGCAAGATTTCATGATACATTCTTCGTCCCCATGGCTATGGGCTTTAGCATTGTTGATGACTTCTGCGTATTCATGGCAATTGCTTTTGCAACGACAGTGGTGCACCTAAGAGGAGGGGCATGCATAATTAGCAGTGCGAGTGTGTTCTGCCTGCGGCCTGCCGTAGCGAAGCGTGGGTACTCCAGCTGGTTATATATGTACTAATAATAAAACTGTTCAAGGCAAAAAGTCTACATTTGATGAAATGATGAAACAAATATTGCAAACGGCTAATTGAATTATTGAGAACTCAAAAATATATAGTTAAACATTCTTGTCTATTTGTCTATTTATCTGTTTGTGTGTCCGTTTGTTCGAGAATCAATCGAAAAATACTGGACGGATTTTGATGAAGTTTTTTTTTTTTTTTTTTTTTAATTAAAAACGTTTTGGCTGATTTAGTAACTAGGTTATGTCTCAAAACAGAATTCCATCCCTAAGGGGGTGAAAAAGGGGTAAATATGGTTTTACGATGGTTAATTATATCCCTGAAACTAATCAAGCTTAAGAAAATATAATGGGTAGCAGTAACTAACATTCAAAATTTACCCACGAAAATTTTTATATTTTACGAATTTGAACTCCTTATGGTTCAAAAGAGGTGAGTATATTTTGAAGATTAATAATTTTATCTTCGAACGTAATTAAATGTAATAAATGTTATTGGGTATCACTACTAAATACGCGAAAACTACCAAGCACAATTTTTAACATTTGGCAAAATTCAACCCTTAAGGTGTGAAAAAGAAGTAGCCTATGTATGTTTTTAAGATTAATAATTGTATCTACAAATTTAATAAAGTGTAGTAAATGATATTGTTTACCAATATTAAAAATGCACATACTAACCACCATTTTATATTTTGTGAAATTCAACCCGTAATAAATAAAAAAAATGGTAAGTAATATAGGAAAGTATGTCCGAGCCCAGGCTTCCGCAAGAGGAGCCGGAGGAGCCGACCGCCATCTTTGATGCTGACGTCAAAGCGGCCATCTTGGATGACCTCGACCTTTGACCTTGACATTGACCTTGACCTTCAAAATAAGCCTTAAATCCGTCAAAATATCCAGTTTTTTAAAAAAACAACATTCCACCATAAAATCTCAAAAAATTGGAAAAATAAAAAATTTCTCTACTTGGAAGAAAAATTCTCTTTTTGAGGGGAAATTTCCCGTTTTATTTATCAAGAATGCCACGACTTGTTAAGTCCGCAAAGTAGCTTAAGAATCCATATCTACAAACCGCCCTAAGCTGCCCAGGATATGACCTGGACAATTAGGGTACCATGACCACTATCTTGAAATATGATATAACTGTTGCAATTATCGTTACGACCGCCATCTTGAAAATCCGTAATTTTTGTGCTAAAAAATCGGCAAAAAATTTTCAAATTAAAATTTTTTTTTTAATAAAAACACCCTGATATCTTGGATTATGATGTCACAGCCATCAAATTGAATATATGTGATTATTATCAGAATATGTTTGAAAAAAAATTATAAAATTTGTAAAAAAAAAATATTGATCCGATTTTCAAATAATATTATTTAAAACACACACACCATTGAGTCCTCGGTTCGAACCCGGTGAAGGCAAAATAAAAAAAATGACGACATGCTTCTTCCACAGAAGCCCTGACAGACTGGCCTCCTACCTCTAATGCCAAGCTAGTATGACGTCATGTCTGCCATCTAGTTTTCGTCTGCTGGATGCCACCGAATCGTTTTCGTCTGCTAGAGTGTGTTACGCCATGTAAGTTTAATATTTACCTGCTAGAGAGTAGTAATGATTGATTATTACTGTGGCACCCGCCATCTTGAAAATTGAACGCCATCTTTGAAATCTGTATTTATTTAGCTATAAATTCGAGAAAAATTCCAAAAACCATCAAAATTATCACGTATTAATATACTGAATGATTCGATGGATTTCCGTCCTTGGTTTGATCCTCGGTCAATACAAAATAATTTTATTTTAAGTAAAAAACTCTTATTTAATAAAATATGGTGGAAAGTCCTAAAAGCATATTAATTTTCTCATATACCAGTCTCCTATAAGCCAATATGACCGCCATCTTGGAAATTCGTAATTATTTAGCTTGAAATTAGGAAAAATTCCAAAATTCATCAAAAAATCACTTATTAAAAAATGATAGTCGTGATGGATTTACGTTTTTGGTTTGATTCTCGGTCAGTGATAAGAGTAACTTAAGCTAAAAACAAATTTTAAATTCTGTTTCCCATTACCTTTCGTAGAGTTGATTAATCATTCACTCTACAAAAACTACTTTATACAAGATACTTGTCCGATGAAATAAATACGTTGTCGTTGTGCCTACCATGGAAGTCTAATTTTTTGATACTTGGAATACGTTTTAAACAGCTCTTGTACAGTGTTAGGCGTATAGACCGAGCATCTCCAAACCAATAGGTACTTTTTGATGATACTCGAAAAACCTTTTAAAACAAGCATTGTCCAATGTCAGATGATTAGACCAGATATCTCCGAAACATAAGACGAGATATGTCCTGAGTTAAGACTTAACAATCTACAATCAATGAAAAAGAAAGCACATTTGAAAGCACAATTAAAAAAGGAAGCACAATCAACAAAGGAAGCGCGATCGTAAGCACATTTGTCAAAGAGGAAGCACAATCAACGAAAAGGAAGCACAATTGGAAGCACAATCATAGAAAAAGTAGCACAATCAACGAAAAGGAAGCACAATCGGAAGCACATTCGTCAAAGAGGAAGCACAGTCAACGAAAAGGAAACACAATTGGAAGTTCAATGAACGAAAAGGAAGCACAATCAACGAAAAGGAAACACAGTAAACGAAAAGGAAGCACATTCAACAAAAGAGAAGCACATTTGGAAGCATAATCAACGAAAAGGAAACACATTTGGAAGCAGAACAAATAAAATGTAGTTGTATTACGAGAACTCAGTCTTAGTTAGAAATTAGATTACAAGAAATGAAACACCTAATTTTTGAAATCTAAATAACTTATTTATTTTTCAATATTATACAAATGCAAGTTAAACAAGTGATTATTTTATGTAGCCAGCTTCCCTCAGTTCTTTAAGTATGGAGGTGACTTCGTCGATGTGCGAATAGTTTCCTCTACGAACTGATGCGAACGAGTGTCTCAGGCGATCAAGCAATATGTTAGGATCTTCCTATGACATATAATCAATTTATTCTGCTATCATCATTTACTTTGAATGTGTGTCATTAATATTTTAAAGATCACTATTGTCTCAGTGTTCATTATAAGCTTGATCAGAATTTTTTTTCACTGTGTTTCCATTATTTCAGTCTCAATGTTTCATCACAGCTTTCGCATTTGTCAGCTTTAGGTGCTTCATCACAGTCTTTGGTTATGTCACCAGCCTCAGAGTCACTGTCGCCATCATCGCAGAAGTCAGTGTCTTCACTCAGATTACTGTAAGAATTCGAAATCGTTGATATCGAAGCTTCTTCATCGTCTTCAAGCTTCCTTTTTAAGAGTATTCCATTTTTACAAAGAATGGAGGGTCTACTTGAATTCGGCTTGAATGCATTCTCATTTTTCATGATAATGATTCTTCCATTGTCTTCATTCTTGCATAAATCATCAACGCTTTCAATTTATCTTTGTCGAGATCGAAAGAGCTATTAACATAAACTCTTTCACGGCAAAGAAAATTATCGACGTAATGCAAAACAATCTTCTTTAGAAAAGTAGCTCCTTCGTTGTCCTCTAGCTTGTAAGCAGGCTTGGCGTTACAAGTTCTATCGTGCAATTTTAAGATCTCTCTTCGCGTAAACATATTGCTATAACGAACACAACTTATCATTTTGCGTAGCGGATTTTTAACTCAGTCAATATTCTCGTATTGTGTACCATTCTTTCTCAAGATAAATTCCTTGCTGCAAAACTTACACCTGTGTCCTTTCGATACAGAAGCAGGCATCGAACAGGGATCCACAATAGTTACTGAGACTAATATAAGATATTTACTGACAGTTTTAAATTGGAACCATTACTTAAATATAATTTTTCAAATATTTCATTAGTTTGAGTTGATTTATCTCATGCAAAAGAACTTGTTGCAAGTAGTCCCGATTCTTGCCAACAGATGTCGCCACGTGTTGTGTTGAGGTAAAAAAAAAAAAAAAAAACTATTGTTTCTTTTATGTGGGATACGGGATGCTCACTAACGATCGCAAAAGAAGGAAGGCTTTGCCAGACATAAAGGGAAGGAAGTTCGTATTGCAAAATAGTGCTTCTCAGCTGTCTCAAGGCATATAATTGGTCTGAGTAATAAATGTTTAATGTTTGAATTCCGCAAGATAAAAAAATTATTTTAATGATAATTTGGTAGCAGAAATTCACAATATAAATGTAACAAGTAGTGTAGGATAGCCGGTCCGGTGCCTGGGTTCTGGGTGTGGTGGGTGGTGGGGTCAATGATCGACCTCTTCGACGTCATGACGACCATTTTGGACTGAAAAATTCCTCAAATTCCTCAAAAATGACTAAAATTGACTCAAAATTCCAAAAAATTTCCCGTTTTGAGGGAAAAATTCCCGTTGTTATTCTGAAAAAATCAAAAAAAAAAAATTGGAATTCGAAAAACCTCAAAATACTTTTGTCTTAGAAAGAACAGGTAATCCTAAAAGCGGCTTAAAAGTCCTAAGAACTAGCAGCTCTAAGCCTCTGATGTAATCTAGGATTAATACATAACCGTTGCACTTTTCGTAATGTGTGCCATCTTGAAAATCTTTTCTTATTATCCGATTTTAATGAAAAAAAATTTTAATTTATAAAAAAAATAAAAATCTAGTAAAATATTACTTAAAAAACACCATTGCACATATAGTAACGGCCACCATCTTGGATTCTAGAAATGTTGCATGTTTCGTTACGCCCGCCATCTTGGATGAGTACGATGTTATCGTTACACTTTATATTATGCCCGCCATATTGGATTCTAGAATGTAGCACATTTCTTTACGACCACCATCTTAAAAATCCATAATTTTTATACTAGAAATTTCGAAAATATTTTAATGATATAATAAAATTTAATAAATAAAAAAAATTAAAAAATCACCCTTATGTCATGCAGACCTTGGTTTGAACCCGCGGTGAGGTCAAAAATAAAGTAAAAAAAGTTGATAGATCCTTCCTCCACGGAAGCCACAGACTGACCTCACACCACTAATGCCAAGGTATATATCTCGCCTGCTGGTATGTCATATCCGCCATATTGTTTTCGTCTGCTGGAGACCGACATCTTGTTTATATCTACTAGAGTGCGCTACCATCATGCTAGTTTAAGTTTTAACCGCTAGAGTGCAGTAATAATTTATTATTACTGAGGCGCCCACCATCTTGAAATTGGGATGCCATCTTGGAAATCCGAAATTATCTAGCGAGAAATTCGGGAAAGATTCAAAAATTCATTAAATAAAAATGCAATTAATATTCTGATTGATTCGATTAGTTCCTGTCCTTGGTTTGATCCCTGGGTGATGAAAATAAAAATATTTTTATGTTTTAAATAATAATTTCAATAAATAACATTCAAAATCCTAAAATTGGTCCAGCCGCTTTGGGGTCCATAGGAAACATACATACACACGTAGTTTGTTTTATACATATAAGACTAATATTTACATTACTAATAAATAATTGTACTTAAAAATGTTTATTCGCAAGTAACACAATGTCTGTCAAGTTCCACAGTTCGCAGTTCTCACTGGAGCTAGGTTCTACAGTAATTCGCCCCTAAACTCTTGCCTGGCCTCACAAGCACACAACCTCGCATCACTCAGTCGTACTCTCACCGTCCCGTCGCTCCTCGTCGCACCGTTCTCGAAGGGGGTCTCTCACTCTCTTCGCCGATGGCTTACTTTACTTCGCTCGCGGAACTCTCCGAATTCTCGGAACTGCCGTGGAAGCCGTCTTCACTGCTTATATACCCTGGCTGTGACGAGTCGCGTCATCCCGGTTCGACACGACGCCCGAAACATCGAGACAGGCCACAAGTCACGTTCTCCAAGCTCGGCGGCCTCCTCTGTGGACCCGCAGAATTCCCAGGCCGCTTGTCAGTGACAATAGTACGAGGCGGGGCCGCAGGGGGACGGGTAGCCAGACCCTTGTAGTCCGGCCAGGCACGTGTGGCATGCGTGACGTCAGCGCCCGTGCGGGGCCGCAGCCAGACCTGCTGGTAGACTCGCTCAGGCTCCTGGCATGCGTCATGGCCTGGCCTCCTAGCACGCACCTAACAATATAATAGCAGATCCTGCGGCAGGGTTCAGGGTGAGGAGCCAGGAGCCGATGTCGGCCATCTTGGGCTACCTTGACCTTCATAATTTGCAAAAATTGAAAAATATGACTCAAAATTCCTGAACATTTTCTAAAAAAAAACACCAAAACACATATTTTTTTGGAAAAAAATACAAATTAAAAATTCCTTTTTATAGGAAATAATCCTTAAAATTTTCAAAAAATTTGAAATTCCAAAAACTTTAGAAGAAGAAAAAAATGTCTAAAAAGTAGCTTAAGAGCCCTAAAAGCAAGCACCCATAAGCCACCGAGGTGATGACCTGGACAATAAGAATGTCAGGACCACCATTTTGAAAGTAAAGGCATCACTGTTGCAATTTTCGTTACGGCCGCCATCTTGAAAATACGTTGTTATCATCGGGAACTTTTGCGAAATATTTTAAAATTTATAAAAAATATAATTAATTAAAATTTAATTATAATCGGCCTTTTTAAAATTATAATGGGTTCGCTGGAATGAAAATTCGTAATTTACATCCAAAAATTAGAAAACAATTTAATAAAATATTAATTTAGTAAAATTTTATTTTAATAACTCACGTACGTCGTAGAGCTCGGAGACCTCGGTTCGAACCCAATGAGGACAAAATAAAAATGGGAACGGATACTTCCTCCAAAGAAGCCTAATACAGATTGATCTCCCACCATAAATGCCAAGGTAGATATATCGCCAGCTAGCATTACATCACATCCGCCAACTTGTTTTGGTCTTTTGGAAGCCGCTATATTGAATCCGCTATTGTTTGCATCTGTAAGTTTAATTTTACCTGCTAGAGTGCAGTAACAGTAATTATTTATTGACAGGGTGCCCGCCATTTTTTCGGTCGTATTGGCCGCCATATTGGAAATCTATATTTAGGCTATTAATTCGGAAAAAATTTCAAAATTTATCAAAAAATCAATTATTAAAATAATGATTTATTCGATCGATATAATAGGGGTTACTGGCGCTGGCTTCTGGCTGTGGATTGCGGATGGGGTCAATGACTGCTTGCTCTGATGTCACAGCTGCCACCTTGGATGACCTTGACCTTTGACCCGGCAGCAATTTATGATACGCCATTTTGTTTTCTCAAAATTTCCGCCATTTTGAATTACACAATTTTGTTTTATAGAACTTTCCGCCATATTGAATAATGACGTCACCATTGCAATTTCCGTTACGCCCGCCATATTGAATTTCCTTCTGTGTATACTATGTGTACTGTGTGTTTATTCTGTTTCCTGAGTGTACTGTGTTTTATTTTCATTTCCTGTGCGTACTGTGTGCTCATTCCATTTCCTGTGTGTTCTGTGTGTACTGTGTTTTTTTTTTTCTTTTGTGGAATGTGTGTCGTTTCGTTAAATGCGCGTAGTCAAATCTGTACTAGCTCTGTAGTATCTCTGAATATTTACTAGTCTAAAACCTCTTTGTCTTGATAAAATATTTTCCAAGTATTCTTGGCCCTCTTATAAGCGTAACAACATGATCCGTTGGTCTAAATGCTTGTAATTGATTTTATCGATATTTAAGGTGTGACAGTTCGAAGGTTTTTGTCTTTACTGGGTGAAATATGTTACATCAGCTATCGTCGAAGATGGTCATGAGGTTTGGAAATGTCTGGTCTATACGACTGACATTGTTCATGACCTGGTCCCGTGGTCCATAGACACTCGGCCTTTAAGTATAGCATTTTACATGAACTTGACGGAATGTTTTCTAAGTATCGAAAAAAATTAGACTTCCATGTTAGACATATCGACAATGTATTTAATTCGTTGGACAGTTATTTTGTCTAGTGATGATTTTCGCAGAGTGAATGATTAATAAACGCCACGAAAGGTAATGGGAATCAGAATATAAAATTTATTTTAAGCTTAAGTTATACTTATCACTGTCCGACAATCAAACCAAGGAGGGAAATATATAGTGCACATCATTATTTTAATAATTGATTTTTTTGATGATTTTTGGAAATATTCTGGAATTTATAGCTACATAATTAGTCTACCAAGATGGCGGACATAAAGACATACTGAAGGTTGGTTTATGTGGAACTTAGGCTAATTTTAGGATTTTGAACATGATTTATTAAATAAGTATTTTTTACATAAAATGAAAATATTTGCATCGGGCAAGGGTTGAACCAAGGACAGGAACTCATTGAATCAATCAGTATATTAATTAGAAATTTATTTAATGAATTTTTGAATTTTTCCGAATTTCTAGGTCAATAAATACAAATTTACAAGATGGCGTCCAAATTTCAAGAATGCGTGCGCCTCAGTAATAATAATAAATGAATACTGCACTCTAGTTGACAATAATTAAACTAACATTTTGGTAGCGCACTCTAGAAGACGAAAACAAGATGGCGGACATGACGTATTACTAGTTTATAATATATATAAATTGGTATTAGTGGGGTCAGTCCACGAACAGCAGCCATGCGGGAAGGTTCAGTAGCCAGTTTTTATTTTTGACCGGGTTCGAACCGAACACTTAAATGCGTTTTTAAAATATTTTTTATGAAACGTGATTAATTAATTTTTTTATGAATTTAAAAAAAATTCCAAATATCTAGCATAACAATTACGGAAATTCAAGATGGCGGGCGTAAAGAAATTGCAACGGTAACGTCATCATTAAAAATGGCGGAAAGTTTGAGAAAACAAAATGGTGTATCCAAAATGGCTGCCGGGTTAAAGGTCAAGGTCAAGTTCATCCAAGTTGGCCGCTGTGACGTCACACAGTGGGAGATTTGGCCGAAAACGTGGTCAAAATGCAAATCGCGAACTTAAAATCCCGACCAAACTGGCGATGTGGTAGTAATGTTAGATCATCCCTGCATGTGAAACCGGATATGGCAATGAGAAATTCCCATATCCTGAGGTTTCACGGCAGTTGACAAGTGAGGGTCGAGTGCGTTGGGCGGACCTAACTATGTTGAAGATAATTTCATGCTGTGCTTAAGTGAATGTCGCGGCCGTAAAAATTGATATTTTTGAGTTCTGTAAAATGGATGCAATTCCTGGAGATATGGCGTTTATATCGCTGCCTTATGTTGTTATATATAAAGCTGTAATGTTTTTTTGTTTTATTTTCTAAAGCTACTTTGTGAACATAATGAAAATTTAGTTTTATCATATTACATCGAGGCTTTTAGTTGGGTATGCCACATTATGCACCTTTCTTTCGAAATAGAGCGTTTAGTTTATTGTTTTAGTAATACGAATTTACAATAACTAGCTGCTAATATGTGCTACCCTTTGTGTACGATATTTTTTCCTTCATTGCTGCACTGGTGGGGACTCCCTTAGGCTATGGCGGGTCTAAGCCAACCCATCATTGTCGACAATGTGCATAGCCCGTCTAATACCAGATGCCTTTTTTCTTATTCCTTCATAAGCTTCACTAATTGCCAGTTCATTCTCGACATCGTCATCGATGTCTGTTAAAGTCTGGAGAAGTTTACTAGTGGTGGTCTAGCCTTTCAGAAATCTTTGATGAAAACCACATGTAGTGTTGGTATAGTGAGATTTTTTATTGATACGGAATTTTTTAATACTGGTAAGAAACAAATCTAAAGTCCTTCAAAGTTGTTCACTAAGAAGGACAATTGTTTTAGATTTTCCAGCTGTATAATAACCATATAATGATGGGTGGGTACACACAAACCCATAAGGAATTTATTAAGTTTATGTCTTGTGTTGTTTTACAATTCAATGATTGTTATCTAATGAGATGAAGAAACTTTCTAAATTAGTTCACGAGACTGTATGGAATGATGGGATGGAAGAAATGGCAACAATTGAGAAATTTGAGCGAAGTTTAACAGCCTAGGTCTTCAGTGCCAGTGACTGTGATTTGGGGTAGAATCGAAGCATTAAGGCTGGTCAAGACATTAAATCATTTCATGGAATAAAAAAGTATGGAACTCCTAGTTGATTTATACATGACACACATTTGTTTGGTATATGCATTAAAAAATTACAAATTTTATAACATTAATTTTTTTGGATTTATTAAATTTTCAATTCTGTAATTGAATTCGTGCAAATGAAGAAAAATATTTAACTTCAGATGACAAGAAAATAGAATCTGGTGTACGATATTGTTTGCGAGGGTGATGTCAAATTTGTATTCAGTAAAAGCCATTAGATCATTTTTGGCATCATATTTAGTGTTACATAATTTTTTACAGAAACGTTTGGGCTATATTCAACCTACGTTATAAAATTAATTGAGTTTTATTTCCAATTAATATTTAGCCATTGCCCTAGCCTCGAAAGTATAATTTCCAGTGGTATATGGTTTGTAAATGTACGAGTGAAAACGTAGTTGTGGTCCACGAATAACCGGAGGCATGATTGGGTCTCGCGCGAGACTTGGAAATCGCCTCCGTTACCAGCGCGCGACCTGTCAGCCTGTGACTGTATGCTAGCGCTCCAAGCGAGATGTCTTGAAACTACTACCAGCTCTCGCGTGGGCAGCCAGTCTCCCGGGAAAAAATTCCACTTTCGCGCGCATTTTGTGAAGTGTGAGTCGTACGAAGTGATTTTGTAAGCAGAGTGGATCTGAAACTGTAAAACATGTCCAACAGAAAAAGGCAGCCGAGAAGCATTTTGAAGAAAAGTAAGAAATCTAAAATCATGCGGCAGTTGTGGAAGAAGAAAAAAGCCAAGGCCGAAACCGGAACATGTTTTACAAATTAGAGTTAAGTCATACGCTCGTTTTGAGGTGTATATTTATTCATACATTATTCAGGGTTTCAGTATGCTAATGAATTTTGAAAAAAAAAAGTTTCTCAGCCAATAGCCTAATTTTCTTTTGCAACTGTGATTCAGGTGTATCGTACTTGTAAGTTTATAAATTATATAAAAAAAGAGAAACTGGAAATGTTTATGCTATATTTCGTAATTTTCTGTATGCAATAAGAAAAATAAATTATTCGAAATTTAAAAAAATTATATTTTAAGAAAGATGTAAAGAAACTTGAAAATATTCCGAATACGAGCTTGTAACTACCGAAATTGTAGAAAAATTATCTTTAAGTTATAACACAATCTCACTATCTAATTACTCTTAATAAATAATTAATTTATTCATTGAGTAAACTGCAGTTATATCTTTTTTTACCTCATTATGACAGTACTAACAAATCGCGTTATTATCTCTGCTAACTTTTTCGGGTCAAGGTTACGTAACAAAAAACTGGACAAAAAGTTACTCGTATGAGGTATCCAGTTACCATGTTTCCATTTCGTTTTCTAAACGATTTCGAAACACTTTTCGAATTGAATACGCTCATGTATACAGTACCTATTTAAATCGAACAGTCAAAGTCGGGCATCCCAAAAATGAGTTAATACCAGCTCGACTAGGGTGTTAAATTTACCTAACTCATATGGTTATCGTATTGAAATCCTTTTGAAACTAAACGCGTGCATTTTTTGCGTAAAAGATTTACCTTTAGCCATTAAAAATAATTTAAAAATAGATACTTATTGAATATTATTGAATATTATTGAAGTTTCACGTCATTTTCTGTCGTAGATAACAAAATACAACCGTGACAAACAGAAGAATCAGTACATTGGACGACAGTATTGAAACGTTATCAGATCAGATCGAAATTTCATATGTGAATGGGTATCGTACTTAGACGAACGTGAATAAACTATTTTTAATGCATGTAAATTTAGTAATTAAGCGCTAGTTTCGAGTTTAATAAACTGACATTTTACTAAAAATGGTCTAAAAATGATTTTGAAAAAAAAAATACAAAATTGCACAGTTTTCGTTACACAAGCAGATACAATTTAGAAAAATCCAGGCTTCAGGTTGCAAATCTAGAAGATAATGAGTTTGCAGCTGCAGCTAAGGTGATACTGAAATTTCGCGACCCATTACAAGGCACATGTGCAACAGTTGAAAGAATTAATCTTGCTGCTCCATTTAATGCCAATGTATTTTTCATGTCAGTGTAGAAATAATGTATGTAAACGCAATACAAGATACCCTATCCATGTTATAGAATAATCTGTCCAACACAAAGTACTATTATGTGTACTTCTATTTTTAGTTTTTGGTGTAAGGATAACAATTTTAATCACTCCACTGTACTACAGTCATGTGTGGTTGAAATTGCACAACTGCCTAGCCATTTGTTTGAATTTTTCGTCCATCATTCAAGTCAAATTTCCCATGGCCAACGACTCAGTCTCATAATATAGTTGTGGGTTGGCTTGTAACGCGTAATGGCCTAGGTCTCCGCGGCGTGAATGACCTGCATATCAGCTGACGCCGGGTAGGGGCTGGGCGGACCGCCTTTCAAGGTCACCGTGGCAAGAATTACTAACCCCTCCCGTTGCAAACGTTTCGTGCGGGAGAAATATTCACACCAAAATGCGCTCTGCTCGTCTCATGACAACGAAAAAAGGAGTTTTGGGGAGGAGGGGAGGGCGCGGCGGCTTTGTATTGAATTATTGCGTTACACTACTGAGTATAAATACAGGAATCTTTAGAACTGTTTAGCTTGAAACGAAATTATCCTGAAACTATAAAATAAAAGTAAATACTGCATATTTTCTTGGCATCGTTTGATGTTTCGTTACTTATTATGGTGCGCGTTGTTTGCTAATGAATCGGATTGCCCCCCCCCCCCCCCTTTATTCTTTTGTAATAAAATAATTATGGTGAACAAAAAATAATAAAAAGGCCGCGTTGGCTGGCGCTAGAACGCAGGTTTACCATCTATGCAATCCAGGTTAGATTCCCGTCGCGGCTTGGTCACACGGATTTCCGCATGTAGCAATCGTTATTGGTCGGCGGGGTTTCTCGGAGATATGCCTGTTCCCTGTCCCTGTGTTACGGCGCTCGCACCCTGTGCACCTCGTCCATCTCGGGCATTATTCACGATTGGCTGGAAGCTGCAGGTCTTTTCCTCGCGTGGGTCGGCCCGCCTCACAAACGTGCCAACCTCCATTCACTGCATCCTTAGACTCCGCATCAGGCTGTAACTTCAAGACGATTTTCAAATTTAAACCGAAGTATTTGGTAAAGTGTAATAAAGACATCATTTTCATTAAAACATTTTATTTTTGCTGACTCTTGCAGTAGTTTGTATTGTAGTAATTACTGCGAAATCGTTGTTACTGTTTATACCCAGCAATTAGATTATTTTTTAAAATATTGGTGTTATTCTATTAACTGCATTCCTTTACACAGAATAGTTTTCTGATTTTGTTTTTTAAGGTTAAATTGCAGCATATAATGTACTTGTACGTAAGTGTGTATCATCAACTGCGTAACTTCATTGGTTTTGTGTCCTCCCAAAGAAAAAGCTTTTATATGCCTCTGTAAAAAGGCAAACCACACTCATATGGTTGCTGTAAGAATTTTGAAGCCTAACACGCACATAAATGAATAACGCAAATTTTCGTTGTTATTTTTTACCTCAATGTTGGAATGTACTTTTTTCTAGAAATAATTTTTTATTGGAACGCTTGAATAATTATACACCGTTTCTGTCACATTTATATTAACTTACTAATTTTTATCACTATACAGGTCAAACTAAGAATTACGCAGCGAAGAAACAATCTTGTCACTTACAAAAGTTTCTCTTGAAGAGCAAAAGCAGTCGTGTGATAATCAATTGAGTTTACTAGAAAGTAGTGGCTTTGAATATATATACTGTATAGAAGTCGCGAGTGGATAGGATTTACTCTACGTTTTTCAGAAGCGTATGATGAGCAGCTTGGGAACTTCACCGCTGCAGGGCGCTGCCGTAACGCCCTGTATCGTCTTAGTTGTTATTTACACGTTAGAGTGCAGCACTGTCGCCCGCTGTCATTCCCCGCACCCCCCATGCATCATTCACTGCAGCTCAAGGTCGTTCAACATGAGGGGGAAGGGGTGTTTGAAGAGTTTGACACTTGTCCGCTAGGGACCACCACAAGTCGATGCCCTAGAGATGGTGGCGATTGCGGCGGTGAATTAACCAACTACCTCAAAACCGTATTAGAAATTTTAACCTGGGCTGGCGACTTCTATACAGTATATATATTCAAAGGTAGTGGTGAAGAAAGCGAGTTTCCTGATTTTATTGTTGAGCACGACATTAACTACATTTTCTTGGAAGAGAGGCTTCGAGGAAACAGATGTGTGAATATTGCCCATCTAATGAAAATGGCTCTACTGGAAGACCATAAGAAAATATGTACGTTAGGGAAATTTGTTTTCATGTCAGAAAGTCGCAGTGGCCTCTTTTCGACTTGGACATTCCAGTGTGATGCATGCAACCAAACCAAATAAATTACATCTCACGAACCGGAGTATTGTGACGACATCAATGATGCTCTGGTTTGGGGTGCTATATCCATAGGGATTGGACACAGCCTAATCAAAGAGCTACCATCTGTGATGGACGTGCCTAACATTTCTGAAGAAAAATTTCGATCTCACGAATCTTCAATTGAAGAGGTAAGATTAAAATGTAAAACAATTCGCGTAAAATATTATTTTTCTAGAAAGGATGTTTGTTTTTTAGTGGTGCCATGTTATTCATTATCCCATGTCACTTTTTTATTGCCACATTAATGTGGTAGGAGGGCAAAATAGGATGCTCAGATATAAATACGTAGTTCTATAGTAGTATTGGATATATATATAAATATATATAAATATATATATATATATATATATATATAGAAATGAATGTTTTTAATTTCAAACAATACTTAGTTTCACACACTAACATGTGTTTGTTCTGTCCGTTCCTTTGTACGAACGAAATAAAATATTTTAAAATAATTTCCTTATCCAAACATCTGTTTGGTTGTTCCTACATCATCGACAGATACATGCGCGTAATAAACATCTTTGCAATAACAATTACGTACATCGTGGTAGAGGCAAATAAATATTTTGTTTTCAGTAAATAAACGAAGCACCCTGTTTAGGGGTTTTGGTGACAACCAAATCAGTTTTATGAGTACCGGCCTGCATTTACATCGAAATAGTATTGGTCATTTTGAGTATCTTGGTTCGGATAGGCCTTTACACATTGAAGATTTGTTCGGAACTTCTGTGTAAATAAAAATTATTTGTTGTTTATTTATTTAAAAATTATTTATTGTGTTTGTCGATGTTTTTATTTAAACTTAATTAAATAATAAAATGGGAAGATGATATAGTTTCTACGAAAATAAGATAATAAATGAAACGTGGATTAACGTACACACGCTAATACCATTTAAGCGATAATATACATCCATTAATAACATTAAATTTTTAATAAGCATTTTAAACCGGCATTATCTCTTATAAACTGACTCCTAAACACGTGGTCCCAGACTAGAAGTTCGATTAAACATCCTACAGTTTATTTTTATAGTGATGCAACATATAAGGTTTATTTTACACTGTGTACGAACATGTATGGCCATGTTCAAATCCTTAATATTTTATGAGCATAAAATTATTTGTGAATGCAGCCATAAACATCACCTAAGCTGTGTGAAAACAAACATTCCATTTTTGGGGCAAATCATAATTTAATTTAAACAGCCATATATTTATTTCACACAATTCAACGTATTATTTTGTTGATAGGGAAAATTATGATCCTCGAAATCATTTCTTTCTCTCAGTGATGGTCAATATTGTAGGTCCCATCGTTTTCCATTGCACATAATCATGCATGCCATGTAACATTGACATTTTTACTTACATTTAATTAAGTTAAATAACTTACGCTATATAGGCCTATGCTAATAAAGTACTGACAAATGTAATTCTAACTGGAATCAACACATAAATAACATTAAATACGTCTGGTGTGTTTGATTAATAATATATATATTTTTTATATTTGTTATCTCTTGTTTGTCTCTTCGACGTCAGTAATAGCGTTTTGTAGTACATCTTGTGTGTAGGGTGTTTCTTTTCATTCTTTTTCTTTATGTTATCTGCATTGTGGGAGGCACTTTTTGTCTCACGCTGTTCAATGGCACCATATATCATAAAATAAATAAATAAGTGATTATTATTTTATCTGTGTTGTTTCTGCCATATTTGAATTATGCGGTTTGAGGTGAAAATGCTGTACTAATGGTTATTATCAAAGTTTTTCTACGTAATAAGCAGTTTCCACATGTACATATGTACATATCGCGTAAAACATTTTAATGTACTTGAGTTATTCCCTAAAAATAATAAAACAGGATCTAAAGAACTACTAAACTCATTTACAAATATCGTTATTAGTATCATTGCGCATGCGATGCTAAAAAAATTACAAGATAATTACAAGAAATCGCATTTGTTTAGAACAACGAGGTCTAATAGTTCAGTTAAATATTAACTCTCTTTAAAAATATGCTGCAATATTTTAAATGAAGCAGCATAACAATGGTAATATGTTCGTACAATTTAATAATAAGCACTACATAAATCATATTACTTTTTAGATATTTTATTCCTTCATGGATTCGTTGCATGCTCATCAACTCAGAATTGTCACAGGCTATATTTAACTACCGGAAGGTGTCTTAGTGGAGCTACCCTTAGCTCTAAAACAAATTACTTACCATGAAACAAAACCATCTTTTAAATACATGTATATTGGCATATTCATATCTATTCCTTTCTTTTTACAGGCCATGCAGGAAACAAGATGTTTTAGTTGAGCCATTGCTATCCAGTAGTGATGTCGGGCATGTGTCGTTTTGCCTAAAGGCGTTTTGCCTAATTTTAGGCAAAACGCCTTTTAGGCGAAACGCCGTTAGGCAAAACGCCGTAACGAATTCATGTTTAGGCAAACCACCGTTAGGCAAATCGCCTGTTACTCGTGATGTCGGCTAAGAAATTGGTGACACAACAGAAAATGGGCACAATGACTTATCTGAGGAGTCTGATGGTGACTTACCTAAGTTGATAGTTGAAAAAGACGACTATCACATTCCTGTCACCAAACAGCTGTGTGGTAATAGATGTGTCGATATTGCACATATAATCTAACAAATGGAATCACTTAAATCCCACAAAAAGGAATGTACCATGGGAAAATTTAATTTCCACAAAGAAACCCGTTCGGTTTTTTTTATACATGGCAATTTGTATGTGCATCCTGCGACCAAGTTCAACACATAACTTCTGACAATAAAAACCAGGCTGATGATATCAATGATGCTGCTGTTTGGGGAGCTGTGACCATTGGAATTGGCTACAGTCAACTCGAAGAGATATTTTCCGTTATGAACACTCCCGTTATGACATGAGACATTTTGAAAACACGAAACTTCAATTGAACAGGTGTTACAATTATTATTATCAATGATGATTACGTTTCTTTGCCTAGTGCATTGCGCACGTACTTTGCGTTTCCATGAAAGAAATAATACCAGGTTACATTCCATTGCATTATATTGTAGAACAAATATCACCAAACTACTAAGTGTAATAGCCTCAGCATTAATAAATAACGACACACTAATTAACACGAATATTATGAACGTTAAGAATAAGCATTACTTATATGAACTTAAATAAATGTAGTTAGCCAACAACAGCATTATATTTTCCTTCAATACTGAAATCATTTTTACTTTGATATTAATGACTTTCAGGCCTGGGAAAAATATCTGACAGCAAAAATGAACGCAGCAGGCGTTCAAAAAAATTGCTGAAGAAAACGGCCAAGATTTATCTTGCCAGTTATCCCAAAATAAGCAGGAAAAATATCAGTACCTCACTTTGCAAGTATGATCACCGGTTTTCCGTGTGCAGCACAACTATCACAGAGGGGAAATGTTGAATTGTCTGGTGCATTTGTTTTTTATTTACAATATATTTTCTTACTTAAAATATTTGTCAATGTGCCACTCTATATTAGTGTTGTAGTGACAACTACAAAGTACTTTTAATATTTTCAAAACGGCGCTGACGAGCGGCGAGATGCAAATGATGCGTCACCGCTCAGACTCACAGCGTTCACCGCGTCTCTCAAACACCAAACATCTCAAGTGGTATTTGTCCAGATACCCGGATTGCCGTGGAGAGATGTCGGCGTGCTATGTGTAACTGACTGACACATCAATGATATCTCTAACTACCTTATTACATTAAATATGTAATTTATTTTCGTGTTAGCTTGTGCGCCATCCTCTAAAAATAGTTATTGCATAAATCGGGTAACGTTAATAAAACATGATTTTAAAAAAAAATGTCATTACATGTATTAGCGTCACCCTGCTCACCTAGGCTAAATGCGATGACACCTCTGTAATATTGAATGTAGACAAAAAGCAAGTAAAGAATTTATGCCTATAACTATAAAAGTTATATAAGCTTTCATATTGCACAGGCCGTATGCGTGTGGATGAAGCATCATTAAACAGAAACTAGGAAGTATATTCGAGATGGCACGTGTGGAGCAGGAACACGTGTGAAGCCGCGCACTGCTGGCCAGCGAGCCAGGCGCCGGGCCACGACACGACAAGGCGACCAGCGATCAGTGGGCTCTGAGCTCCGAGTTGTTGTCTGTCACATCCTCCCCCACCCCTTGTCCAAAGGGCGCTCCCACAAGCCAACGCGACTACCTGCTCCCAGCCTACAAGCAGTTAGCTTTCCCTCCGCTAGGAGTGATACTGTCCATTTTCATATGCGCGTCGTCTTTCCATTGTTCGGGAGCGGAGCGACACACCCTCCCCCTTTGGAGGCTGTCTCGCCACTGAATGCCCAGCGGCGCGACCCTGAGTCTTATACAGCGCTGTCAGGGTGTTCGGCCATCAGTTTTCATGCTATTGTGAGTGATGTATCAGTTTGAAGTCATTCTGAAGTAGGGACGATTTTTGGACCTCTTGAACAGCCTTAATGGAATACAACAGTGAAATGGGAAGCACTCCGAGAAAACTAGCTCTTCTAGGGCCAAGTCAGTTACATCTCCCCCCTTAAGAAATTCCGGATCGACCATAACCAAGAATGAATCCCGCGAATAAGACATTATTCCTAAGGGTATACTGTTGCGAACGCAAATGAGCACTGAACAAAGGGGGACGCTGAATTGCGCCCCATTGGAAAGGGCGCCTTTCAGATTTTTTCAAGCACACACCCAATTATTTAAATCCTGATAGGCTGCCTTTCCAGAGTTGGATGTCCGCCTTCTTTTAAGCGAAAGAAAACCCTGAATTGTGCCCCATCGGAAAGGCCGCCTTTCAGGTTTTTTCCTTGTACGCATACAGTCCGTAAAATCCTGATGGGCTGCCTTTCCAGAGTTGGCTGTTCGCCTTGTTTTAAGCGAATGAAAACCCTGAATTGTGCCCCATCGGAAAGGCCGCCTTTCAGGTTTTTTCCTTGTACGCATACAGTCCGTAAAATCCTGATGGGCTGCCTTTCCAGAGTTGGCTGTTCGCCTTGTTTTAAGCGAAAGAAAACCCTGAATTGTGCCCCATCGGAAAGGCCGCCTTTCAGGTTTTTTCCTTGTACGCATACAGTCCGTAAAATCCTGATGGGCTGCCTTTCCAGAGTTGGCTGTTCGCCTTGTTTTAAGCGAAAGAAAACCCTGAATTGTGCCCCATCGGAAAGGCCGCCTTTCAGGTTTTTTCTTTTACGCAATGAGTTCGTTAAATCCTAATGGGCAGTTTATACTCTTTATTTTATTCCAAGACAATTTTGAATTGTTCTCTATTGTTGAATGATCGGCGCAGATGAAACCCTTTTACACACAAAATGCAATCAATGTATGTCTGTACAAATTAATATTTATCGTATGGTGTACGACAAAACGAACCATTTTAGTTTCCTTGTAATATTTTATTTATATATTATAGTTATCTGCTGACTGATGTCTACCATCAGAAACAAAATCTACGCTTATACAATCGCCCAAGAGATCATAAAGCTATAGGCCTATGTGAAGGAAATGCAAAGTAAATAAAATTATAATGCAACTTTTTGCTAGGTACTATTACAGAATAAGACCACGGGGCGTGAGGACACCCAGTGGGCATTACAGTGACTTGTACAGCCGTAGATGTGCACACAGGTACACGACAGCTTTGTTGTCGACATTCGGTGAGGGATAGTAGAGAGCTTTTATATATATTGCCGTGACAACTTGTCTATGTTCTTGCGGGTTTGTGGAAGTAGTTTTGCATTTTTCTTGGCTATAGTGGGGTTTAAACTGTGTAACGCAGAAGGCCTACTCACCATAGTTGTAACTTACGTTTTTGCACCCAAAAATGTGAAAATGGGCGATGCCATGTAAAGTTAATGAAATAGAACAAAGTTTAAAGAAATCCAGTCTATGTGATAGCGTCTTAATGCAGGATTATGGCCAGTAATTATAACATACAAAATGAAGTGTACTCGCCGATAAACTAAGCTCTAAGCTCTCTATTTATGTGTATAAAATTTATATATACACACACATACTCCACGGTACCAGGTTTTCGTAAAAGCTGCTGCGTGGATTACTGTAGCTGCTCCCATAACAGCTTATATAATAGAGATCGTCAGACCAAGAGCAGATTTCGCAGCGGGTATGACGATATAGCATGCTTTATTTTCTCCAGGAGGTGAACAGGGTTGAAAAAATGTTTACATCATTTTAGTTTTAACTCCCTAACCTGTGCAGTTATGATACTGCTGTTTTGGTTAAAAAAAATTGCTAAATTAAAATACCTAAAAAAATGGTATAGTATTTTGGAAATTCATAAATTAAGGGAGTGAAAAGGGGTGAAAACTGTCTCTGCAATTTCCTTAAAATCTTCCTCTAAATCTCCATAACCTGGGCAGAAATCGCTATGCTTTTTGGTTTCAAACATTGTTTATTTAAATAACTAAAAAAATTTTTTTTCAGGTTTTTAAATGAATTTTAAATGGTCGTATTAAAGATTTCTGGTGGAGAATCGAATTTCATAACCGTGGAAGCCCTCATATTAACAAGGTAGTTTGGGTGTTCACATTATTCAACCTAAATCTGTGCAATTCCCGATAAATTTTAGTCACGGCACTGCAGAACGAAATTATGATATATATTATGCTAGGCTTGCGCCGTACACAAAATGCAAGGTAGCACTGTCGAACACGTCGTCATGTACTAAGGTTCAAAGCTCTTGCTGGTCAAGCCATATGTGGCCCTAAGTAGAGTAAATTCGTAAGAAGGTCTACTTATTGATGAATTAGACTGCACAAAAGTGATTTACAAACGACCAGTCAATATAGACGCTCTAAATGAAATAAACAGATTAAGAAACATTTCGATATTAACAATGATAACTAAAAAATCCTACTAATATAATAAACGCGAAAGTTTGTAAGTATGGATGTTTGTTACTCTTTCACGTAAAAACTACTGAATGGATTTTAATCAAACTTTACAATAATATAGCTTATACATCAGAATAACACATAGGCTACATATTAATATGAAATTCCATCCTTAAGGGAGTGAAAAAGTGAAAATTTCATTTTATAACAGAAAAAAATCATAGGTCATAGACATACAAATAGCCTAGTGAGTGAGTGTCATTTCTCTATGTCTGACACACAATCATACACATAGTAAGGTCTTGCAAATTAATATTTTTATCTTTAGTGAGACCAGCCCGCTTAGTGGAGCTCGCAGCGGCTAGCAAAATAAAGATGCTAATAACAGTTTGGTTCTTAACTTCGTCAATAGATAGAGTTGCCTTGAATTTTAAACGCACCTTCGCTCGATGCGTTTGTCATGTCTTTAATTTTCGTTTGTTTGTGCCGTATGCGTTCCTATACCATTTATCCGATTGCGATTGGTGAGTTGTTATGCGGATGCCCGTGAAGGTTTCTGAGACAGTATAACTTTTTTGCAATAGTTGGAGCACGAATCGTTTCAAAAAAATGTGTTTATTTCATATTATATAGCGGCACTTCGTCTGTATTTGTTGTCTAAGTGCGCATGCATGAGACAATTTATTTAAATATAAAATAGATACAGAGATAGAGTGATACATATATAGTGATATATATAAAGTGAGATAGAGATGGAGAGATAAGTTGAGATAAAGCGAGGTATAGAGAATGAAATGGGTTAGATAAAGAGATATACCCATACATGTATAGAGCTATATAGAGACTTATATAAAGAAGATATAGAGATAGTGGGAAGTATATATGTAGAAAAGAGATAAATAGAGATAGAGAGATACACATATATATATATGAAAATAGAGATAAATATATATTTAGAGATATGGATGATTTGTATATGTGTAACTACTTTAAACATATTACTGAACATAACTGAATGAGGCATTGCAATGAATGCTGAGCATTAGCTAGATAATGGAATCATTTCAATATTAGTACGTACAGACCACCAATTTTTCGATATATACAGGTAAGTAACTATACACTGGCAGAACAAATTCTGTCGGGATCTGAAAGTGATATAAATTATTTCGCATACTTGACATTCAAATTAAGAATACAATTACTAACTACATCTGATTTCGAAAAAGGTCCCCTTCACCCTGTTTTCAGCCCGGGCAACGCCGGGTACTGCAGCTAGTTATGAAATAAATTAATTCTAAATGTAAGTTAAGTTTTCTTGACTGGTGTGTATACCTGTTCGTGTACTTGCAGATTTGTTAGTCTCTGCTTGTTGGTTGCAATTTCTGTCAATTCCCTTATAAGTATCCGTGTACCATGAGTTTCGACACTGATATAGTTTAAATATATACATAGAACTTTGCAACACTACTTATTTCAAATAATAAAAAATAACATAAAACTAATAAAGGATCAAATTTATTCAATAATAGAAAATAAGAATTATAAGTTGTGCGGGACAAATGATTACAATTTCAATAGTGAGCATCCCATATTTATGCATCCATAAGACAATATAGTTTAGCAATGAACTCCTCTTTAGGGACAATAAAATTAAGAAACAACAGGAATTAGGTTGCGCACAAGTTTACTCAACGGTCCATTCAGTTCATGTTCGTTCTCTCACGTAAATTCACACGCATGACCTAATGTAGAAATTATTTTATATTTATAAAAAAATTTCTAGATGTAAAATTACAGTTTATTTTCTGATTTTTAATTATGCCTCAGCTTCGCTCAGTCAAGAAAAGATAGTCTTTAGCACGAAAGTCCCTTCCCAGTAAACTTCTGGGTGTAATATAGTTACCTTGGAGAATTAATATTCAAGCCCAATAGTCATTTGATTTCAACCAATAGATAACGTTTTCAGTCTATTTATGTTGCTACGGGGTGATGGCCGAATTACACAGCTCAATTTATTTTGGAGTCAGGGCTTAAAATTTTGTTAGTACGCGTATAAGACTGTAACACATACCTTTTTGCACTCCTAATTGCTTTATCCGTCAGAATAAGCCCTTCCTTATTTACATTTATTTATGCTACGTCGTTAATACACCATCTCTTAGACTTGGATGGTCTAATGTAGCTAAAATAAATTAATTTCGTAGAGATAGTCTAGCTTGCGTCTCCCTAGTGACGCCGTCAAAAACGTTCCTATTTTTACTCTCATTTACGCCCGTAAGCGTCTGGGTCCTAAAGAAAGTGGCCTCTGATTGGCTGATACTTCAAACTTACAACAACGGTTAATTTCACAACAGACAAACAGGACTGTTAACAAAAACAATTTTTGTGCAAATATTCATTAGATTAATAATAACTATTTATAAATATAAAAGTTAACATAAATGTGATATATTACAGAAGCTGAAAATTCACGCTAATAGTATGGTTTTACAATGGACATGCCAGCAGCATTGTTGACCTAGCAAGGCATGCCTTAGCCTAGAGATTAAATGAGATAGATACGGCATTCCCTAAGCATAGAACATAATAGTAGTATTAAATACACGGTCAAAACAGTGTAAATATTGAAAATACCGAATATAATAATTCTGTGCTGGAAAATTGAACGATGTAACAGTACATAAAAAAATATAAAAAACTTTTATTTAAATGCTCTAAAAAGAAGAAAATAAGTTAAATTGATTCAAAATCATCTATTTTTAACATTACACAACACCACTATTATTATTAAACTAGTGACCCTCCCTCACCCTGCTTCGGGTACTGTTGTGTATAGCCTTTTGTAAAAAAAATTAATTAACTGATAGTAAAAACCGCATTAAAATCGCCCAATTACAAGCTTCGGTGGTTGTGCTATGGTATTAAGTGAAATACTGAACAAATGAAGAATGCAAAGCCTCGACTGACTTCAGTTTGCGATAAACGATTGTCGTCTATATTGTTGTGTGTACTCTGTTTTGTATACGACCTAGCACGTGGGACTAGGAATTGCTGCAATTGCAATATTTCGCAAAGTAGACGTATGGAGGATTTAAAGTATCTTTAATTGCAGTGGACGAGTCGAAGCTGACTTCATATGAAAAATCACAGCCGATTATAGAAAAGAAGCAAATGTAGCAAATGAAAACTACTCACGTTTTTTTTTGTATTGTTTATAAACAAATCTTTTGAACAATTTCCACTGCCAGCCAAAGCAACACAAATTTATCAGGTAGAAAATCCGTAAATAAAATATAAGAAGGTAGCTGTGTTATTGCCAATTATAGCCACCCCTCTGTGCTTGTGTTGTTCATATGCTTACCGCTTAAACTGTGCTTGTGGTGTGCTAATAGCACGCCGCCGTTTCCTCATATGCTCGGCCAGGCGCGTGTGACAGCGATACCAGGAACTATTATGTTACCATAACTCGCTATGTGGGATATCAATATAAGATTGTGACCCCGTCACTTTGTTCGAATAATTGACGGCGGGGCGCGTGTGTGTGATTCTAAAGTTAGAAGTGGCTCACGGTTCAGGCAAGTAGTAAAGTGGCTATCGCTTTGGTGCTTGATTCTAATTTAATTAGTGTAGATAGTAGTGTGTAATAGTATTTCCGGCGCCTGGCTTCTGGCTGTGGAGCCGGGAGCCGGTCCGCCATCTTGGATTGTGACGTCACGGCGGCCATCTTAGATGGGTGTGACCCTGACCTTTTACCCTGAACCTCGACCTTTAAAATTTTCCAAAATTTGCCCAAAATTCCTCAAAATTCGCCAAAATTTCCATTTTTTTTGGAAAAAAATCTCAAAACATTCCACAATTCAAAAATTAGGATTTCGAAAAACGTCAAAAGTCATTTTGCCTTAGAAAGAACTCAAAATCCTAAAAGAGGCTTAAGGGGCCCGCCTCGTCAGGGGTGTATGTGTGTTAGTGAGGCGGGATGATAAGCGCGACGCTCGCTGGTGCTTCTAGCGCGGTATCGCCTCTAAGCTCAAGGCTCTGAACTGGCGTGCAGTCTTCTCGTCGTCACAGGATAACTGTGAAATTTGAGCGGTGACCATAACATTATATGGCGGAAAAATGAAGATAAAGGTGTAATGCAAGTCCCTTAAGTGCTTTCAAGAATCTGTACTGGTTGTTTTACGCCTAAAAGTTACTCTGAAAACATGCGTTTAAGCCATTTTGACTCTTCTAAAAATACTTTTTAAAAACATAATCCGAAATCAAAAGTACTTTTCGGTCCTCAGCGAACTCTTAAATGCTTTTCGTAAGCAGAGCCCACTCGGATATCTTGAGTAGTTTTGAAATCGCGTTGTTTTTCCTGAAGCTCTGCACACCGTATGTGTGCCCGGGTAGGCGGGCCCCTTAAGCATCCTTGTCTACAGCCTCCGATAAGCTCCTGACGTCATCTAGGGTTATGACGTCACCGTTGCAATTTCCGTTACGGACGCCATTTTGAAAATCTTTATTTATTATCCTATTTAAATGATTTTTTTTTGAATTTATAGAAAAATTCAATTAATAAAAATTTAATAATAAATATTTTAAAAATGTTCACTTACGTCATAGAGCTCGGAGTCCTTGGTTCGAACCCGGTGAGGGCAAAAAAATAAAAAATGGTGACCGATCCTTCCCTCACAGTGGCTTCTGGCAGACTGACCCCCACCACTTGTTTCATAGCATATATATCATCAGGTAGTATGATGTCATATCCGCCATCTTGAAAATTCGTAATTTTTATGTTAGAAATTCGGGAAATATTTTAAAAATCATTAAAAAAAATCAATCCAATTAAATTATAAAAATTTAAAAAACACCATTGCACTTATCGTTAGTATCACCATCTTGGATTTTATAAATGTTGCATGTTTCGTTACAGCCACCATCTTGAAAATCGGTAATTTCAATGATAGGAATTCGGGAAAAATTCCAAAATTCATCAATAAATTAACTTATTAAAATTCTGATTGATTTCCGTCCTTGGTTCGAAACTGCTAAGAGCAAAAAAAAAACATCAGTTCCTTCCTCCACCGAAGCCACCTACAAGTTATGAGGATCTCTCCTCCTTATTGATAACCCAGCCTTCATATTCTATAAGGATTTCCAGGCTGGGGCCCCCATGGGCACGGATACGGATACACCGTATACGCAGAATGGAAAGGCGTTAGAGGTACGGCTATGCCCAGAGACTGAGGCTACCCATCGCAGCATAGGCACCACCACAATCCCCCTACCTCAGCTAACCAGACAAGTGGCTACACCCCTAAGCTCAAAAGGTGCAGCATTGCTGGCGCCTACCCAATTCTCCCACATCACACTGGGACTCCTCAATCACCCAGTGAACCCGTGGTCCGGTGGAGGTCTACCCAAACCTCTCCCAACTTTCCAGGCTGGTACCGGAGCTGTGTCGTCGCTCACCACGTCGACTCCGCATCGGGCTTGAGGGGCCCTTGGAGCCTGCTCCAAGAGATAAGAAGCACCACTACCAAGTACGAGTCCTACCCAGCAAGAATCCTGGGCCTTAGAGGGAACCTCAGCGGGGACATCATTAAAACATGATGGATTCTTCCCGTACTACTACCAACTTATGTGCATAACTCGGTAGACTGTTCGCCAGTAGCTAGATCAAACCATCACCAGTCAGACACGAGCCACCGGATGTCCTCGTCTCCTCGGATCAACCCCACGACCCGCCGTACCTCGGCCCGACGGATTTACAATCGATTAAGGCCCGGCTGTGACTCGAGTCATCGGGCGACGATCGCCGTCAGCCCCAGCTAGAAATGGGAGCTGCAGCGCCAAGGCCGGAGAAACCTGGGGGTCACCTCAGTTCCTACCCCGACTGTTGGGCCAGGGGGCTCCCTTTCGAGCAGTTTACAGCCCTTTTTTTTAGGCCCGGGTTGCCCAAACACTGCAGCACCATACCCAGTCCTCCATTACCATAAGGCCGGATCCATTCACTATGAGGCCCTTTGCGGACCGATGCACCGAGGCTCGGCAATCGTACCCCCCAGGAAGGTTTCTATCGCATCTGCTGTTGCCCGCAGATTCAGCCCTTTCACCATTCCTGGTCCCATACATGCCATTGAGGAGGCAACTGAGGCAGGGTTACGCCCGGCATTGCTCTCTTTAGTTAAGAAGGTGCTATGACCATAGCCACCTACAGACTGACCTACCACCACCAATACCAAGGTATATATCGTCAGCTGGTATGTCATGTCCGCCATCTTCTCTTCATCTGCTGGAGACTGCCATCTTGATTTAGTCTGCCAGAGTGTGCTGGCGACATGTTTGTATAATTTTCTGTTCACCATACCTTTAACCTCGACTGTTGGCATTGAACTTTGACCTTGAACATTGACCTTGACCTTTAAATTTGACATTGATCTTGAAATTTGATCTTGATCTTGAAATTTGACATTGACCTTGAAATTTGACCTTGACCTTGATCTTTGACTTTGACCTTGACGTCCATCGTGGATCTGACATTTTATGTTCAGTACATGCTATCAGGAGCTACCGCCTGCTAGTGGTCATTGCCACCATCTTGTTTTCGTCTGCTGGAGGACACCATCTTGTGTGTGTACTCGTCTTACTATCATTACCATCATGTTAGTTTAATTCTAACCCGCTAGAGTGCAGTAATCTTTTATTACTGAGGTGCCCGTCATCTTGAAATTTGGGCACCATCTTGGAATCGTGTAATTATTTAGCTAGAAATTCGGGAAAAAATACCAAATTCATTAAATAAATCACATATTAATTTACATATTGAATCGTTGGATTCCTGTCCTCGGTTCGATTCTTGACCAGTGACAGGTGTAACTAAATATTAAATATATTTAATATTTTGATTCCATTACCTTTCGTGGAATTTATTAATCATTCACTCTACGAAAAACAACTCAAGACAATATACCTGACCAACGAATTAAATACAATGCCGATATGCCTTAAATGAAAGTCTAATTTTTCGATAATCTGAATAACCTATAAACAGGTCATGTACAAAGCCACACATACAGGTCAAGTGTCTCCGGACCATGAGACCGAGTCATGACAATATCAGACATATAGGCTAGTCATTCCCGGACATCATGACCTTCTTTGTCGTAAGCTTATTACAGCCAATTAGACCATCATGAAATGTTTTATACATACTAAAGGACTAAGTGATATTGAAAAAAATTTTAGTAACACCAAGAGGTTTTGAACTAGTAAATATTCAGTCACTACATATTTTTCTACGCGCTATCAACTAAAAAGGAAGCACCATCAACGAAAAGGCAGCACATTTGGAAGCACCATCAACAAAAAGGCAGCACATTTGGAAGCTCAATCAACAAAAAGTCAGCACATTTGGAAGCACCATAAACAAAAAGGCAGCACATTTTGAAGCACCATAGAAAAAGGTAGCACATGTTGGAAGCACAATCAAAAAGGGCAGCACATTTGGAAGCACCATCAACAAAAAGGAAGAACATTTTGGAAGCACCATCAACAAAAAGGTAGCACATTTCGGAAGCACCATCAAAGAAGGAAGCACATTTTGGGCGCACCATCAAAAAAGGAAGCACATTTTGGGCGCACCATCATCAAAAAGGCAGCACTTTTGGAAGCACCATCAACAAAAAGGCATCACATAAAAAAAAAGGCAGCACATTTTGGAAGCACAATCAAAACGGCAGCACATTTCGGAAGCATAATCAACAAAAAGGAAACATATTTTGGACGCACCGTCAATCAAAAGGAAGCACATTCTACAAAACGAAAGCTAATTTAACGAAAAGGAGGTACATTCTCAAGTACTTGCAACTCGCTACGATGCGATCGACAATGTTAAGTTAAGATATTATGTCTCCATCAGTCTATGAATCGGGTAGCAGTCACTAGGCCGAAAGTCATTTGGCCGAAATTTCGGCCTAGTGCCTTTCGGCCTAGTGCCTGTTGCCAGAGTTAAGACATATTTCCAGCGAGATAAATTTTCAATTTTTTGGCCTAGTGCCTTTCGGCCTAGTGATTTTCGGCCTACTGCCGCGGCCCCTATGAATCCAGCAGTCTTTAGTTCCATAAGTATTTGCTCCAAATGTCATTGGCTCCATCAGTCATAGTCTCCAACAGTCTTTCGGCTCCAAAAGTCATTGGCTCCATCAGTCATTGACTCCAACAGTCTTTTGGCTCCAAAAGTCATTGGCTCCAATAGTCATTGGCACCAACTACCTTTTGCTTCAACAGCTCCAATGATATTTGGCTAAAATGATACTAGTCTAAGAGACTATGAGGCTACAAGGCTACGAGTCTACAAGGATCTAGCTGGTTACGAGTTATACATGACTGCGAGACAGCATGGCTAAAAGGCTGCGTGGCTACGAAACTACATGTCTATGAATCTACAAGGATACAAGTCTACTCGACTGCAAATAACTGCAAGGTTACTTGGCTACGTAGCTATAAGTCTACGAGGCTCCCAGACATCATGACTACGCGACTACGAGCCATGAGGTTACGAGACTACGTGACTACGAGTCTTCAAGTTTACGAGACTGCGAGGCTACAGTGCTACGAAGCTTTTAGTACACAAGTTTACGAGACTGCGAGGATACAGAACTACAAGTCTACGTGAGTACTTGACTACGAAGCTACAAGTCTACATGGCTCCAATTGCGACATCTGTCTTCAGCGGAATTTTCTCTGTTGCTTCAACTGCTCCAGCAGCATTATGTTATAAGATTACAAGTCATCATGACTACGAAGCTTCCAGAACACAAGGTTACGAGACTGCGAGGCTACAGGACTACGAAGCTTCCATGACACGAGACTACGTGGCTACGAGACTACTTGACTCTAACTGACTACAATAGCACCATTCAGTGGTGAGAGTTAATTTATCTCATGCAAAATAACCTGTTTACAGTAGTGACGATTATTGTCAACAGATGACACCACATGATGCTTACAGGTAAATATTATTTAGTGCTTTTATGTGGGATGCAGGATGCTCTCTAACGATCGCAATAGAAGGATGGCTTCGCTAAGCACCAAGGAAAAGGAAGTTCGTCTTGCTTATTAGTGCTTCTCAGATGTCTCAGAGCTTATTATAATTGCTCCAAATGTCATTGGCTCCATCAGTCATAGTCTCCAACAGTCTTTCGGCTCCAAAAGTCATTGGCTCCATCAGTCATTGACTCCATAAGTCATTGACTCCAACAGTCTTTTGGCTCCAAAAGTCATTGGCTCCAATAGTCATTGGCACCAACTACCTTTTGCTTCAACAGCTCCAATGATATTTGGCTAAAATGATACTAGTCTAAGAGACTATGAGGCTACAAGGCTACGTTAAAAATATTACAAGTGAAGATTTAATAGCAGAAATTCAATTAATTAAATTTAACTCTGAATAAAATGACATGACTCATTAAGTAAAAAATCCTTCATGTTTAGATCGGTTTCTCAGAAGCAACCAAGAGAACACAGAGAAATCCATCTAAATATTGACGAGAATAATCGGGAGTACACGTATAAAACCATATAGAAATTGGCAAGAATAATCGGGAGCACACGGAGAAAACCGACACACACACAATTCTTTTATATAAAAAAATTACAGAAAAAAGTTCAAAATAACAAAAAATTATAAAAAAGAGATAACAAATTACAAAGAATTCCGGCTTGTGTTAGAACTGTATCCTTTTTCAACAAATGAGAAGTTCACAAGATGTCAGAATTGTTTGTAATTTTTTATCTCTTTTTTTTGGGGGGGGGGGGATTTTGAATTTTTTTATATAAAATAAATGTGTTTGTCGGATTTCTCCGTGTGCTCCCGATTATTTTTGCCAATATTTTTATGGTTTTATGTAACGGAAGGCAAACGAACTTTGCGTAAATTATTTCCGTAAGCCTATGTATGGACAAAATATCATATCACCTAACAAAAATCATAGTAGAGTCTTAACAAAGATCATGTCTGATTCGTTCCCTTTTAAAGCATAATTCGGGATAAAAATAGCCTATGTTATATTCCTGGACATAATCTTTCTCTATGCCAAATATTATACAAACCTGTTCAGGCGTGATTGAATAATAAAAATTAAAACTTTCGCCATTATTATAATGGTCCTGACGCTGTCCTGACGCGACTTTACCCGCATTAAAATGGTTTAGTCTATGTTTTACTCTGAGTTTAATATACAAAGGGAAAAATGAGAATGTCCAGTTGAGATATACCAAAGAGGATAAATATATATGTCCAGTTTATTGCGAAAACAGGTTTAACCCAATTTCAGTCCCTACATTTCCAAATTTCTAAAAAATAAATAAAAAGTTTTTAGGTATTTAAGTGAGCAGTGGTTTTAAACCAAATAGTATAAATATATTTGTAGATTTGCTCAGATTAGGGAGATATTAAGTATATGGCGAAAACAGTTTTCACCACTTTCCTACCCCTTAAATTTTTAATTTCGAATAATCCTGAAAATACTTTTTTTTTAGGTATTTAAATCAACAAACATAGCGATTTCTGCCCAGGTTATGGAGATTTAGAGGAAGATTTTAAGGAAATTGCAAAAACAGTTTTCGCCCCTTTTCACTCCCTTAATTTTAGAATTTCCAAAATACTATACCATTTTTTTAGGTATTTTAATTTAGCAATTTTTTTAACCAAAACAGCAGTACCATATCTGCACAGGTTAGAGAGTTAAAAATAAAATGGTTTAACATTTTTTCAACCCTGTTTACCTCCTGGAGAAAATAAAGCATGCTATATCGTCATACCCGCTGCGAAATCTGCTCTTGGTCTGACGATCTCTATTATATAAGCTGTTATGGGAGCAGCTACAGTAATCCACGCAGCAGCTTTTACGAAAACCTGGTACCGTGGAGTATGTGTGTGTGTATATAAATTTTATACACATAAATAGAGAGCTTAGAGCTTAGTTTATCGGCGAGTACACTTCATTTTGTATGTTATAATTACTGGCCATAATCCTGCATTAAGACGTTTTCACATAGACTTGATTTCTTTAAACTTTGTTCTATTTCATTAACTTTACATGGCATCGCCCATTTTCACATTTTTGGGTGCAAAAACGTAAGTTACAACTATGGTGAGTAGGCCTTCTGCGTTACACAGTTTAAACCCCACTATAGCCAAGAAAAATGCAAAACTACTTCCACAAACCCGCAAGAACATAGACAAGTTGTCACGGCAATATATATAAAAGCTCTCTACTATCCCTCACCGAATGTCGACAACAAAGCTGTCGTGTGCCTGTGTGCACATCTACGGCTGTACAAGTCACTGTAATGCCCACTGGGTGTCCTCACGCCCCGTGGTCTTATTCTGTAATAGTACCTAGCAAAAAGTTGCATTATAATTTTATTTACTTTGCATTTCCTTCACATAGGCCTATAGCTTTATGATCTCTTGGGCGATTGTATAAGCGTAGATTTTGTTTCTGATGGTAGACATCAGTCAGCAGATAACTATAATATATAAATAAAATATTACAAGGAAACTAAAATGGTTCGTTTTGTCGTACACCATACGATAAATATTAATTTGTACAGACATACATTGATTGCATTTTGTGTGTAAAAGGGTTTCATCTGCGCCGATCATTCAACAATAGAGAACAATTCAAAATTGTCTTGGAATAAAATAAAGAGTATAAACTGCCCATTAGGATTTAACGAACTCATTGCATAAAAGAAAAAACCTGAAAGGCGGCCTTTCCGATGGGGCACAATTCAGGGTTTTCTTTCGCTTAAAACAAGGCGAACAGCCAACTCTGGAAAGGCAGCCCATCAGGATTTTACGGACTGTATGCGTACAAGGAAAAAACCTGAAAGGCGGCCTTTCCGATGGGGCACAATTCAGGGTTTTCTTTCGCTTAAAACAAGGCGAACAGCCAACTCTGGAAAGGCAGCCCATCAGGATTTTACGGACTGTATGCGTACAAGGAAAAAACCTGAAATGCAGCCTTTCCGATGGGGCACAATTCAGGGTTTTCATTCGCTTAAAACAAGGCGAACAGCCAACTCTGGAAAGGCAGCCCATCAGGATTTTACGGACTGTATGCGTACAAGAAAAAAACCTGAAAGGCGGCCTTTCCGATGGGGCACAATTCAGGGTTTTCTTTCGCTTAAAACAAGGCGAACAGCCAACTCTGGAAAGGCAGCCCATCAGGATTTTACGGACTGTATGCGTACAAGGAAAAAACCTGAATGGCGGCCTTTCCGATGGGGCACAATTCAGGGTTTTCTTTCGCTTAAAACAAGGCGGACATCCAACTCTGGAAAGGCAGCCCATCAGGATTTAAATAATTGTGTGTGTGCTTGAAAAAATCTGAAAGGCACCCTTTCCAATGGGGCGCAATTCAGTCGCCCCGAACAAAGAACTTGTAAATGAATTCACCAAAAACAACACAATGTAATGAACAATTTTTGACATCTTAATTATGGTAGAATTTTGTTGACTATTTCTTTGGTATTTTCTTTTTTCACTATAACAGAATGGCATAAAAATATCAGTGCATTTTATTACACTATTGTAATTATATTCAACAATATGGTATTAATAATTTGTGAATATTATGTTTTTAATATTCCAAAATGTTTTTAATCTATGTTACTATATTCATACAGAAAATAATCCAGGAAAGGACTCCATTACTGCAAACCAATTTCCCTCTTTCCCCGATGTGAACTTTTTTACCCACCCAATGATTTAAATAAGTGCCATTGCAGTGCAGTCATGCAAAATTTTCATTTTAGGATCAGGAGAAGAAGAACTGGCATATACTAGGAGGGAGCTATTCTTCATGCTGAAGGGCTTCTTAACTACAGATACAAGAACTAGTCTGGAACACCTACAGAAAGTGTTGTCCGAGAAACGGGGTTGCATTATAACAATACCTGCGAGTGCAAGGCCTGCTTTGTCCACGTTTTTTTCTAAGCTAAACACTAAATGGAAAGAATCTTCACGAAACATTGACTATTTTCTGAATAAAAATGAAGCATGGCTCAACAAGAACATTTGTATTCCGGTAAGTAACCCCAGTTCTGGAGAGTCGGCAAAGAAACGTGGATGCCCTTCTGTGGAATTTTTTTAGAGTAGTGAACGAACGAAACGAAAGAGAACAGAGCAACTACGTACAAATGTAGACATGTCGATGTTGTCTTATGCCACTCAGATGAGCCTTCGTTCGTCTGGTAATATAGATGCTGCCAACATAGTAAAAGACATAACCACAACTACCCCAACAAGAGCTTCGAAATATCGGAAGCGTTATATAGTATGCAAGTCGAGAAGACAATATCTGCAGATGAGGCTTTGTCTACAATGGTTGAAGCTAAATTGAGTAGGCATCAATACAGTGTAATTAGATCAACAGCGCGAAAACACAACTGCAAATTGTATCCCAGTTATGAAGCAGTAAGGGAAGCGAAATCGAGGTGTTGTGCACCGCGTACGAGTATCACAGTTACTGAGAAAAGTGCATAAGTGAAGTTTCAAAGTCTGTTAGATCACATCTGTCAACGTATTTTACTAGTCCAAGAAGTGATACAAAGTTTACATCCCGACGATGTGCGTGCATTAAGTTTAATTTGTAAATGGGAATGTGATGGAAGCTCGGGACACAGTGAGTACAAGCAAAGATTCAACAACGATTCTGATTCGGATGAAAATGTGTTCTTAACGTCTTTTGTACCATTGCAACTTGTTTCTTCTGAACTGAAATCTCGGGACGAAATTGTTATATGGAAGAATCCGAGGCCTTCATCTCCCAGGTTTTGTAGGCCAATCAGACTGCAGTTTCTCCATGAAAACACTGAATGCATTGTAAGAGAAAAATACTATATCGAGCAGCAAATTGAATCACTTGTTCCACTGACAGTAACAATAAATGGGAATGAGATATATGTTACATACAAAATGTTATTTACCATGATGAGCAATTTTCAATAAAATTACAAACATTTAATATGCATATTATAGACTACAAATTATATGTATTTTTTTGGTTATTTTAGCCTATATAAAATGAATGGCCATTAACTAATCGATTTTAACATTAAATTCGTAATCAGCGACCTCGAAAACCCCTATAATGGAGTTTGTATGACATAACATTGGTTTTTGTATTTTTGACCACGTTTTCGGGCAAATCTCCCACTGTGCGTCAGAGCAATCGGTCATTGACCCAATCCACAATCCACAGCCAGAAAGAAGCCAGCGCCAGTAGCCCGTATTATATACTACTGATACCATCGAACATTTGAATGACATTTTCATTGGTTCCACATGTCTTAATAATTACATGTACAAGTGTGAGCCTGGCATAATATCACAAAAAAAAGTGAAAGTCTGCATAATTAAGAAATACTTTAATCATATGCGAGATTAAACTTATCAATAAAACACTTTGCTTTGCTTTATTTTTAACATGCTCGAGTTTGAAACGTTTAATCTCAATCATTTCTCTCGAAAGTTAATCACTTCAATTTGATATATATCTTAAGAAAAGTCACTGTTATTAACCACATTATTAATTTTTTATTTACCTCCCGATGTGAGTTGCATTGTACTTTATACTTACCGCGTTTTTAAGTTATATGAAAATATTTCAAACTTTCACATTTTCTTAAAACTTTCGGAACTTGAAAGTTACATAGAAAAGAATACAGTTGTATACTAAGGAATATACTTAATTTATTTAGGAATATACTTATTACCTATTTTATATATGTAAGGTAAGGTACATTGGTGTCTATGAGCGATCATTAAACTAGAGCCTTGAATTTAAAATTATTAAACTCTTTGCTACTACATCACGAGATCTCTGTTCTTTATGATCACCTTAAGGTACCGCGTGATCGCTTGGTATACTTTAAAAACAAAAAAAAAAAAGCAATACAATGAACATACTATTTTGTTGACCGAGAGCAAGTGAGCGTTAATTTTTTGCGTTATTTCTGACACCGGGTTAGACTCCATATACACTTACACAAAAAAAAGAAGCCAATATCTTACGTTCATTGGCTCCTGTCGGAATTTAACTTATATTAGGATTGATTATGTTGAACATTCAATCGTATAATGGTAAAAATTCTAGCCTGTATTCATATAATTATGTGAACTTGGCAGGTATATACCCTTTGAAAAAATAAAAATTCCCCCCCCCCCCAAAAAAAAAAATTAAGAAAACATAATTTTACGTATATCATTGAGCAGGCATTTTTCGTTAACATCTGAACGCTCATTATACTGCAATAAGGTATGCCCATGTTAGTGATTGGTAACCGTCTGCGAGAGAAGCCGTTTCCTTATTTGACCGAGCCACTCAGGATGCTTTTGTTTCGGCTCTGAGTTACTGTGATTGGTGTTCTAACAGTAGACGTGTACCTGGTAGAAACTCACCCACTCACGAAACACAGACGATGTTACGGTGTTTTAACTTTCAGCTAGTCTCTAATCGTTTCGTGAAAAGTGCATGACCCTACTTATATCGCATATGTAGAGAAACTGAAATTTCGCACATTTATTGAGTTGCAAGTTAGAATTCAAACTCCACACTCTCGGACTGGGTTCATGATTGGACCGCAGTTATTTGGACACGCCCCTCTACGACTGTGAGCCAACGATGCCCAGCTAGGAGAGAAGTAAGCGAATCAGATAATGTCAATTAACAAGGATAAAAGTGTTCTCGCTATTAAATCAACCAATGGAAAAAAAAAACATGGGTTGAGCACACCTATGATTTTGAATTTTATCCTGAGTTCAGACAAATTCACGAAATTTTCGGGATTACGCATATGTATGTGTTGTGTGTAAGGACTGGAAAAATTCCAGGATAGATTAAATCATTCTGCATACCTGGGAAAATGTCTCCTGTTCATTAGCTAGTCCCTTGATAGTGTTATTTACCGCGCTGTCTGTGGTTAAATAGTTCCTCTATTGAGGGATTCCCATTGATGTGGGCCTATCGTAGAAGTATCCGTAAAGTAAATTAATTTTAATTTTAGTCTATTAAGAAAAGAAACTACACATATTTTGGTCTATATCTGTAGGCATGTGACGGGAAAGCTTAATTTGAAACTTAATTTCCGTTTTAATACTATATTTCTAAAAGTTAGCAGAGATTATCTTTATTGGCGTATCGTTGTATGATTAGAGACCTGCAAAATTCGGGGATTCATTTCGTGATATGCTACAATTCAAATAATTATACCTTAGCACTGCTTCTACCACTGGTTCACTGTTAATCTGGATTAATGAGGGCCAATTAGAAACCCTCGCTCAAAGAAGTGTCGAATCACAGACACTCAGTCGAGACGACTCACAAGTCAGCAGCCAATGAACAGGTGGCATTTGCCCGAGTGTGTAGAGTGTAGTAGAGTCTATCCTGGAGGTCACTGAATCCGTGAATTTTGCAGGTCTCTATGTATGAAAAAAAAAATCCCCCCCGCTTAGTGATCTATCGTTCTTTCATTGATTATGCGACGATTCAAAAATAAAATTTTAGTTCATCTATATCTAGCAAATCTCAAATTAAAGTAATTGATATGAGCTAAGCGGTAAAAAACTTGAATAGTTGACCATGTATGTATCGCAATACATAATCGATTAATCATTTTGTTTTAAACAATGGTCAGTTGGCTTTTTGAGTTAGGAGGTAACGCCATAAAACTGCAATTATATTGTTTTTTTTTTACATTCTTGTGACTTATTGCCCATTTTATATAGTGTTTTAAATTTAGTTACAGAGAAAAGTAATTAATACGCCCCATAAAACAGTCAATAAAACAAAATAAAAATTAGTTTAAAAGACAGGTAGGAACACTTGTAATAGCTATTTAAAAAACAAAACAAATAGAATACTTTTATTTAAGTCATAAATGTATTACATGTGTAAATATCTGAATTCTAAAACTGAGTAGGAGTGATTTCGTGAAAATGGAACGGAAATTTGGGACAAAGATTGGCGGACCCATGTGTAGCAACATACACCTGTATGTAGTCACTTTTGTAAAAATAAGGCATACCAATACGTTTGGTATGCCAAATGAAACTTTATGATAATGAAACTATATAGCGTGGAATATATTTGGTACATTAAAATAGTTAGAGCATAATGTAATCCCAAGTTTGAAAATACGTTAGATAAATATAATTAAATTGTGGATAATACATAGTCTCCTCCCCAAACTCGAACTGTCCCGATATCATAATGGTATAATCTCGAAATTGGGATTTTTTTTACTTTTTTAATAACATTATAATATTATTATACATTACATTAATGTTGAATCTGCTCATTAATGTTAAGGTTTATTTGTACGCAGTACTTACAAACAGATTTCCGTCTTTTAAGAAAAAAAAAATTTATGAACATATTCAGTGTTATAATATGTGTTTCAAAATGTTTCAGGCTAATATTTTAGTAATTCCATAGACGTATGGTAACTTCTAACGTGTGCGGAAATTTTATAGTATTAACTGTTCGATTAATTTTAACAAGATGAGCAGTATTTTAATAAAATTTCTTGACGAAAAACAAGTCGATAGCCGTGATCTATTGGACTGCAACTTTTAGTTTGAAAAATTGAAAAATATGTGAAAGATAGCGCCACGTTCATTATGCTTTAGAGAATGTTAAAAATCTTTGATGTCATGTTCGTCCCAAAACAATATTCCAAGCTAAGAATTTGTGTTTTTTTTTAAGTTGCTTATACGCGCGTGTGTGTGTGTGTATATATATATGTGTGTGTGTGTATATATATATATATATATATGTGTGTGTGTATATATATATATATATATATATATATAGTTTTTCTCTAAAATGAATATTTCATATATTTATCACTCTATGCGTTATTTTAAGAATTCTACGATAAATTTGGTGTTTGAGTTTTTGTATTATATGTTTATTTGGTTCATGAGAACACATGGATTTGCTCATTACTGTGGATCGATATTTACTCATCACTGGCGAGTACTGAAAGAATCGCTTACATTTTATTATTATTAAAACTAGTGAATGCTATGTTGCAAGCACTCTACCTCGCTGTGGTGTGGTGTCAGTTGAAAAAAAAACAATGAGAAAAATTTTTTTGTGGAAAAGAAACGGTAGTAAAAATCTGCACTGTCGCAATCTGCTGCGAAGGCCATGTCACTCATTTTCCCCTGTCACTCCCAGGACAAACGTTCTTTCACGCCATGCCTACCAGTGAACACGTCGGGTAAAATGAGCAGACAGCAGGTTTGCTGGATGGCGGTTATTACAGCAACATCCACGCGATGACGTGGAGCGACGTGGCGATCTTCCGTAGGTTCCCCTAATCAGTGCCGGTAAACTTCGGGATGGTTCCTTTTCCCTTAAAAAAAAAAAAAAAAAAAAAAAAAAAAAAAAAAAAAAAAAAAAAAAAAAAAAAAAAAAAAACACAGAAAATCTCACTTGCCTATGCATTTCGGAAATTAATTTTTTTATTTATCTACAAATGATATCCAACATATTAAATATTTAACAACAATGTTTACATAATTATAAACATTTGATTCAAAACTGTACAAGACACGATTACATACCCTACATTCATGCTGGGATTGGAATATAAATTGACCTTTTTAGTTTTTCAAAACCATTTGTTTAACTATTACCAAATTGATAAAATCGTTCATAAAAAATTACCTGTTGTTATATGATGCATTTATTTAAAATCATTATCGAATTTAGAAATTTAAAGAAGATAAATGATTTAGGATATTGCCCTGTTTTGGCTTGGCAATTCCTGGGTATTTCTCACTATATTATCATTTAATATTACTACACGTTATCCGCTATTTGTAAACCGTCAGGCCAATCGTCATTAAAGTATTACTTGGCTATTAGCGTCATGACAAAAAATTGATAGAAACCTGCAGAAATAGCGCAATTATTTGAATACAGGCTCTAACGCACAACATTATACGTTTTAATGTCTATTTTTACTGAGCAGTGTCGCACCCAGCTTCGTTTTTTGCCGAAGGTGGATGACCGTGAGGTTTTGGGTAGTATGAAATACCTCCCAGTTAAACTCGAGGTTCAAAATTTTGAAACCAGAAGCCCCTATAAACGTTATATTAACGCATTTATAACTTTTTGTCAACAATAATTAAATGAACCAGAAGTACCAAAAAAAAAAGAAGAGTACACTTTTACAACAAAAATGAACAGACTTCAAATATCAATCAAGTTCTAGACTTAGGACCACCAATGTCGTTGAGCCATGGGTAGTGTGACGAGCCGCGAAGAACGAGGAGCCAATAGAAAAAATACCTAATATTCGCATGGTCCAAGCCATGTGCAATCCGGACCAGAAGGTAAAACAAAAAAAATGTGGCAGCAGTCAACTTCCAAAAGTCATTGTTTTGTCTGTGCAAATGTGTTTGGGGTCTAGCCTCGTACCAGAAAATAACGCGAATTTTTTTCCGGTCTCAACTCATTAGAAGTTCATTCCCCGTGTTTCCACAGGCCAATTTCTTATATTTCTTCTGTAATAAGTAAAAAGACTGTAAATCAAACATGGCGTGTAAAGCCCCGGGAAGAACTGTGCGCGCGCGCCGCACCGACTGCTCCGAGGCAGAGCGTGCTCTTGCAAGGCGGAGCTCGTAGCGCGCAGGGGCGCAGCGGGGAGTCCACGGGGTCCGGACCCTCCCGTCCAGGGTTAGAAGAAAGACAAGCGAAGACAGAATAAGAAAATTGTACCAACTTAGCTACACGTGTCTCCCTAGACGTTATTTTAGGATTACTGGAATCCTTATAGTGGCCTACAATAATGAAGTTCGTCCCTATTATATAACCAGATATGCATATAATTTACTCAGAAGAAGCAGGAAAATGAGTTTCAAGTAGTTTATTTTTAATGCCGGTTTGCGCATGTTTTACTGTAAGTAGCTATGTATTTCATACAAACGTGACATGCGTGTTAAATACGTGTATTTATGACTTATGTTAACGAAATCATCAAACAATTGTCTTAAGAACAAATTATAAGAACAATTAAATAAAAACTAAAATATTATTAATTTTTTTCAAGAAAAAAAGTAGGTACTTAAATTATTATGTGTATATATTGGAGTTCTAAAACTACACTTCCCTGAGTTTTTAGTGATAATTTCTTTAAAAATACCATTTCAAAACAAAACTTACTCATCAAATAAATGATACAGTGGCTGCGCTGGACAACATGCTGGCTGCGGCCCACGCGGAGGTCGACAGCCGCGACGTCGGTGTCTGGACGCGGAGATTCTCCCGGTTTCAAAACACATTACGCTATCTCCGCTCGCTCCAGCTTTCACTCCCCGCCCTCTTACGGGCGCTGGCCGGGCGGGCGAGCATTCGCTGTTGAACACGTTACACCCGTTCCCTAGCCGTATTCTAGGTGCGGTGTTCCAGGACATTCGGTTAAGGTAGCGAACAAGCATTACTTTGTAGGGATACAACCGTAGCATAGCTCGCGGGCTGTATTCCATAACGTGTTCAAACCCAGTCCTTGTTAGGTTAAGAAAAAGTAACCGTTTTAATAAACCGTGCCCTGCACGAGGATAGAAACTGATTTCAGTGCATTTTAGCGGACTTTGGCAACCATCGATATATTTGCTACGCCAAAAATCCTACAGATAGCAGCACTATCGCGCGAATTAAATGGTGAAATTTAAATTTTCTCATGTACTTTTAAAGATACAGTTATTTGTTTTTATGATCATTAAAATGTGCAAAATGTATTCCCAGATTGTTTCGCATTCATTAAGTTTCATTTGGCTCACAAACACGCGTGAAACGTCTCCCGATGATTACAAAATTGAGTATAATGGCACCAGATGTGGTTCAGCCATCTGGACGAAATCAACAAAAAAGTAAGCTCTGCACATGCGCGTAATTAGGCCAACAGAACGGCAATGGATGGGAAACCAAAATCCGTTGCCTAGAAATAAGGGACTAGCCGTGTTCTATCGTGCACTATGAATATGGTAAGTATACAGGCGTAGCATATTCAACACTTTTCGTGTCTTGGAATACCGGACTCGCCCTATCTTAGAAACACACCATATACACCTGTTTTAATCAGTGAGGCCCAACTTCTCTCTTTTTGAGGCCCAGATATTATTTTTCAAACAAATCTCAGGCCTAATAGACAGGGCCGCCGAGAGAGAGGGTTGGGGGTGGTGGTTTTGGGGCAAAAGGGGAAAGTGCCCAGGGGCCCGTTAGCCTAATGGGTCCGGCTGGGAAGTGGAAAATAATTGGCGGAGAAAACATCTTCCCCTTGCTATTAAAATATCTTGATCTATTTCACTTTTTAGTCTCCTAAAACACCTGTCGTTGCACCAATAAACCAACCTAGCAGCACTAAGGTCTTGTGGGATACCAGAAATGGAAAAGCCATGAACAAGAACAATAGGTTTGCTTGGGCCTGTACACCCCTCCACTTGGCGCCAATGCCACTTAGGGCGGAATTCATAGTGGTGATATAAGCAATACTTGAATAAAGTACTGCTTATATGCATGCTTAAGTATGGCATTAAATTCATAGCGAACAAAAAGAGCCCTTCTTATTAGGATTTTTTCAAGTAATACTTCACGAAGCACTGCGTCAAATAAGTACTGCTCAATACGAATTCACAGTCATGAAATAAGTTTGCCTTGTTTCGCAAGTATTCATAATCAAATAAGCCATGCTTATTCATTGATATAAGTAATACTTCATGTAGTGGGCTATCTAGGTGACTCAAGTACTGGTACGGATTTGTTTGTTGTAAGGAATAGGTTATGTAAGCTATTATTTCCCGTTAATTTTTCCATATATTAAATTAAAATTGAGAGAGTAAACAAATTCAGTTTGGGGAAAAGAAACGAAACAAATCGTTGCCGCTTAGTTTTGTAAACAATACAGGCTACGTACATAACCTTTTCTGCAGCTAGCGTGTTGTTTTGCTACCACGTGGTTAACTTCACCCGCTTATAGATAGAGCTGTAGCAAACCGTATGTATTCGGTACTGAGTAACGGGTGCGCCATATAGTAACGAGTAACGAAACGTTACACACGGCTGCATCTCGTTACTCGCATTTTTCGTATGTTTTACGCATGCGCGCGCATATTCGATGAATTTACGTTACAAAGAACGATGTTTGTTTATTTTAAGTAAAGTATAATTTGGAAATTCGTCGTCCAAGTTTTTTACTGTTTATTAAAGGTATTGTGTGTGTAGACAAAGTTTGAGATTGGAACAGAAACAACGTAAGAAAGTATTTTTTACAAATTAGAAATAGGTTTTTGTTTTTTATTATCGTGTTTTCACGTTTTTTTGTTCTTATCTTAAAAGAGATAATAAAATAAAGCCGCTCTAATGAGATTTAATTGTTTCTTGGTTAACAAAAACGGTTAGTTATCAAATATTGTATGCGGTATCAGAAGTAACGAGTAACGTAACGATACGATAGTAACGAGTACTAATTGTTATAGTAACGAATACATACGGGTACGATTTTTTTCGTTACTTTTACACCTCTACTTATAGATCACAGACACAAGATGGCCAACATAATTTAACAACACAAACATTCAAAACATATTTATGTAGTTGTAAATTCGTTTTTAATAATTACATGTTCATATTTATGCTATTCAAGTTCACTATCAAATAAAGTATAAATATCATCTTACATATTAATTTCATTATTTTAATCGCATATATGGTTTGAAACGTGGGCATTTTTATTTTCAAACAGGTAAATTATGTATTTACAGCGGTATATTTGCTTGCGTTACGTTGACACAAAATTCGTCCTTTACTTTTTGAGATACTTCATCAAATACAGCATGGCCAATATAAGTAGTGCTTGTTTAAGTATTACTTCGTCAAGTATAGGTTTATGAATTCATTGCTGGAATAAGTACTACTTGAAGAATAAGCACTACTTTATAAAGTATTACTTATTCGCTAAACAAGCCTTCGACTATGAATCCCGCCCTTAGACTCGCCTTATCTTCTGTCCTGAATGCGGCGACGGGCCCCATCATGAGGGGTTGCCAGGGAGGGGGTAGAATAGCGAGGGAGGGGACGACTGCCTTCTCTAGCAAGATACTTACCTGGCGTAGGGGCTACCCTGATCAAACAAACCCTGCGAATTCTTTCCCCTCCCCTTCTTTTCTCCCCTTATTTTTCACTCCCTTTCCGAGGTCCAGGAAGCAGTACACAACAGCAGTTTAGATGTACAATGTGTAGCGTGGAAAACCATTGAGTGTGGATAAAGTGCAGTGAGCGAATGGTTTAATGGTGAACTTTTATTTATGAATAAATTTGAAACAATTTTTGTTCAATACATTTTTATTCTACTATGCTCTTCTTTCAAGATATATTGTCAAATTAAAAACATTTTTGTAATGTGTGGGAATCCACTTATGACTTATTATTTCATCATTGGTCCGGTGTAACAACATAACAAGTACTAGTTGTTACAAAAAAGGTCTTCTTTCATTGTGAATTAGCGTAGTTGTGGTTGAGAGGTTCTGCTAAGGAACAATACAAGCACAAATCAGGGGCTCACAAGTGCAAGGAACGAGGGAAGAAACTAGAGAATAGCAAAAGAGAAAGTAGAACCTTGTTTGATGTTGGTGTTAAAGTGAATTCGCAGTAACAGTTGAAAACTCCAGAATTTACTGAAAAAGAGGAGATTGTTGTCCCGGACAGAAATTTTTCCGAAGAAGTAGGTTGTGATTTGTCTCCCTCAGAATGTGAAAATAATATTGTTGTTCCTGAGAGTAATGTTTTGAAAGAAGCAAGATATGCAGTTGATTCTTCTTCTTTAGAATGTGAAAATAATATTGAGTTTCCTGAACAATTGCCGACAATATCATATTGGTAAGTGTCTTCCGACATTGGAAAATAAAGAGTGGTTACTTATATGCAAGTATTGTTGCAAATTGTCGTAAAGGGCCCCCCTAAAATGCCTGACACCCTTCAAAATGATGGGAAAAGGGGTTTTCCCAGAACAGTTTTATTTTCTAATCATAAGAATGGGGAAAAAGTGTTCCGAGATTGGCTTCCGTGGAGTGAAACGAACCGCTGTTGTTTTGTTTCCCTTGTAAATTATTTGATTGCAGCTCTGATGTCCCAGAATCTCTTAAATATGTTTTGTGCAGTAATAAAGGGTGGAAACAAGCGTATTCGTAGTGCAATCTGCATGACAAATTGCCATGTTGCAATGTTGAGAACTAGAAAGCCAACTCAACCAAGGAACTGACATACATGCTCAATTGGATAATGAAATTGGTTTTTTGTAAAATATTTGAAATACCTGTTTCGCAGGATATTATTGATGGTAGTTGTGTTTCCTGGTGAGAGAGACCTTGCATTTGGGGGCACTTCTAGCAAGACTGGAGATTCCAATAATGGAAACTTTTTAGAAGTTATTGAGTTGTTAGCTCAGTACGACCCACTGCTAAGAGAGCATGTAATCAAAGTACAGAAAGCTCAAAGAGATAGCAAAAGGTTACAAGCTCACTATTTTTCTCCTAATTCACAGAATGAATTCATTGAGGCTTGTAGTGCAAGGATTATTGAGTAGTACTTGCAGAGAGAGAGAGAGAGAGAGAGACAGAGAGAGATCGAAATATTTTGCGTTACTATTAGATGCAACACCAGATGCAGCACATACTGAGCAGACAACTTTGGTCTTAAGATGTGTGTTAGAGCGTGATTAATCATTTAGGATAGTGGAGAGATTTTTCCAGTTTTGTGTCTTGTAATAATAAAAAAGGACGAGACATTGTAAATCTGATCATTAGTGAGCTGTAAACCATAAAATTCCTTTGGCTGACTGTAGGGGACAGGGATATGTCAACGGGGCCAAAATATCTTACATATACAATGGTGCACGAGCTGTCATTTGTGAACTGAATAAGCTTGCCATATTTTCAAACTATGGTGCACACAGCCAAAATTTGTGTGGCTTGAATGCTACTGAGCATTGTGAATAAGTTATTACGTTTGTTTCGGAATTGTACAAAAACTTTATAATTTCTTTTCTCGTAGCCCACAGAGATGGGAAATACTGCAGAAAGAAGTTGGTTGTTCCCTTCACAGCCTTTCTAACACAATATGGTATGTTCGAGGAGACAGTGTCAAACCATTTGCTAAACATTTGCCCCTTATCAAGAAGAGTGCACTGAATAAATGCAAAGGTATGCATTTGTCAGCTGAATGCAAAATAGAACTTACGGGAATCTCACGATATCACAAGTCCTTCAAATGTATTTTAATGGCTACAGTTTGGTTGGAAATTCTGGTAGCAATTTAGTTCAGAAACCAATTTATACAAGCCCGAGTACGACTCTCGATGTAGAAGTCGCCAATATCGATAGTTATGTTGAACAACTGAATCAGCTTCGTGATCAATGAAAGGGTCTTCTAGCCAAAGCAAAGCTAGTAGCCGAGGCCTCCAACCGATATTCATTTTAAGGAGAAAAGAATGAAGAAAAGAAAATATTTTCATGATGAAATTAAAGAAGACGGGTCAATGTCTCTAATTGATGACAAAATAATTGTTACGAACGTAAGCAGGGCTGCGGCGCGTAGGTGCAAAGCTAGCTGGCTGACATCACGTGCCCGCCGCAACGTGAGACGTGCCGCGCGCGTCTGGTAGATTACAAGGGTCACCGCTTTCCCCCCTCCTTCTCCCGCTCCCCGTGCGGTGCTGTTAGCTTGACATCTGACAACTGACCGCTGGTGAGTTCCACGCGGCACCTGGCAGCTGCCGACGCGTGTCTAGAGATTTCTCGCGTCGGGTCGGCGCGAAATGACGCGACTGGCCCCAGCTGCTCTCGTGAAATCTAGAAGTGGTGCCTGGGCATATATAAGCCCGGGACGCTGGTCTCCGAGTCAGACAGTGAAGAGTCGGGAGTTTTCCCGCGGCGGAGTTTCCGGGCGTTAGTGCCACGTGTGCGGCGGAGCGGTGAAGTCCCTGCACGAAGGTTTCAGGGCGGAGAGTTCAGTTCCGGGCGATAGTGTTGCGGCGCGGTGGTGTTCGGGGGCGATAGAGTCCCTAGCGAAGTTCCGAGCGAAGCATCGAGTGGAACCTCGGCGAAGGGAAGTGCGACGGCGGCGGCGGAGTGCGGCGACGGATGTCCAAGAGGGGTGCTGCGGCGAGAGTTTCGTCAGAGGTGCGGCCCAGCGAGGTGTGCAGTGTTTAAGAACCGAGTGACTAGGGAAGCAAAAATTTTGTGTTATTAATTACTAGCCGAACCTGCCCGCTTCGCTGGACGTGAAATAAGGTAACTGCATTGAAGGCAAATAATTAAGTAATGACTGTTATACGCAAGACCCCATTAAAATTCGTATAGTAGTTGTGTAGAACATCGCGTACAAACAGACAGACAGAAAAAGAACTACTGTTTTACTATAGTAAGATAGACAGATTATTCTTACATGTTCGCATCTATGCAGCATATGAAAAATCTGTATGCATAGCCCAATACCTATCTATAACCATACGTAGCTGCTGCCCACGACTTTTTCCGCGTGGAATTTGGTATTATCTTGCACCATTTAGAAATTTAAACATTATAACATAACAGTTGATACAGTTATAAGTAGAAGTTTTCTTATGTTCACAAATGATAATTTTTCTCACCTCTATTTTAGTCTTTGCAATAAAAATATGTTACTTCCTAAATTTTGGGTAAATATGTTTCTACTTTCAAATGTAATGTCGGGAAGACACTTCATAAAATTTCTTTGTAAACCACATTTACTGTTTTCCCGTCTTGATCTAGAATGTAAAGATTGTCTGCATAACTGACCCGCGAGCAAGCCACATACATCTGAGAAAAACAATCAGATCTTAAGTCTACACCAGCTGCCTTAAGGCTCTGACCCTGAGACTTTTTTTATTGTCATCGCGAAACAAACTGCTATTGGAAACTTTGTGTGCTTGAACCCGAAAGGGAAGTTATTCGGGATGATCGGTATGCGTGGTATGAAAACAGTTTCACCTGAGCCACATCCAGTAAGAATCTCAGCTTCGATTATATTTCGTTGTAGAGCAGTTACTTTAAGTCGGGTTCCATTGCACAATTTTGGGGGAGTAAGGTTCCTCATAAACATTATTGGAACACCGACTTTGAGAACAATTTTGTGATCAGGAAGACCACTTGCAGTGAGAGAACTCAAAAACTCAACTGGATAATTACTGGCATCGTCCTGATTAAGGACGATGTTAAACGATGTGTAAACCAAATCAGTCCCACTCAATTCGTTTAAAAATTTTTCATTGATTGCAGCAGCTTGGTCATTTCTTGGAGTGAGTATGGCACGTTCACATAACCACGTATGTTCCTGATGTTGTATGTTTGACAGATCCCCGAATACCGAACGTATGAGTTCGTCTTCTGAAGATACGACTCTGCCAAGTATTTCTGGAAGCGTCACCTGACCGTGTTGCTCAGGGAGGGCACCTACTCCAACTTTTAATAGAACACCGGAAAATTCTTGCGCATGAAAATTACCACCCAGCTGTGCTCTCATGTTAATTGTTAATTGCAGTTTTTTTATTCGAGGCCAGAGGTAAGAATTCTTCAGTGATGCTTTGATTTCATCGGCTCTAGTCCCTCGACTTACAACTGGTAGAGTTTGCCGAAAATCTCCAGAAGAGAGTAGTGTGACATTCCCCATTGGCATTTCATCGCGTCTAATGTCCCGTAGTGTCCTGTCCGCAGCTTCAACTGCTGTTTTTCGCCATCGTGCATTCATCCCAAACAATTTGCGAGCAATCTTGTAACACTTTTGCCATATCACAATTTCTTGTTATCGAACATGTTGGTGATTCATTAGTGTCTAAATCGATTGGAATTTTTAACATAGCATGAGCTGTTTTACCACCAGGGAGTAAAGTAGCTGCAATTCCTGATGAAGCCACTGCCAGAGCAATCTTACCTTGTCGCCTGATCTCAGCGAGAATTGCTGTTGCCACGAAGGTTTTTCCAGTACCACCGGGGGCGTCCAAGAAAAATAGCTTCCCTTCATTATGAAGTACGCTTCGTATGACTGTTTGAAATATATCAATTTGTTCTAGATTGAAACGACCACACTGGTCATTTACTGTGGTGGTCAATGCTGCAGTATTGTAGCTAGTCTCAGCAACATATTCGCGATTGAGGCGTGGTTGATCGGGTAGAATTTAGGGTACAGGAAGGCCATATTCACTACGGAGTTGCCCCCAATCGAAAACACAATATCTTGAATGGAACAAAGGCAACTATTGATTGCTCTTTCGTCATTCGTATCAATTTCCTTGTCTAAATTGTGTTGTAGGAGGCGTATGAAGTTATTCTCAACATGTACTCGGCAGCTATGCAGATTTCAAGTTTTAAAACAAAAAAATAAAACGCTTAAACATAATGTTTTGGCTGTATCCAATTGGAAAATAGATAATGTGTAACATTGGTGAATATTAAAATATGAAACCTACTTCACATACTCATTCCTTTCAGCTATTATTTGTTATCTTTGCTGGCAGCTTGAAGAGATGGAAACCAACCCGAAAACTCACACAATAATAAAACACAAACTTGCAACCAAACACAACCTTACATATTGTAACAATTACCAGAAAAACACGCAACCACAACAAACAAAGATCCTGATATAAATAAAGGAAATAAATCTGTAATGATTCATAGATTGATTTTCAGAGGGAGAGACACCTATTGAATGTCTATAAAACTAACTTTTTATGAGAGCAGATTTTCATGAAATAAATCATGAAATCATTCAACGATAAAAGCTGTTTATTTAACTAAGCGGACGGGTTCGCCCCAAGGAGAAAATTGACGCGGCGAGACCTCGTGGACATAGAGAAATGACACACACTCACTATTTATGTGTCTATGAAACATGATTTTCTGCAAAAAGGGTATTGATAAATTGAAACAAATATGGCGACACTACAAACTGTCAGGATTTTATTTTTTCTTACTCTCTACTTAGTTCCTTACAATAGCAAAACTTAATGGCTTCTTATAATGATTATATTGTATGTCATAAAATTAAGATTTCTTTTCTTTCCTTGAGCCGATTTTGATGAAATAAAGCTTATATTTCTTTCACTGCTACGCTCAAGTTAACTTGAAAACCCCATTAAAATTCGTACAGTAATTTCGTAGAACACCGCGTACAAACAGACAGACAGACAGAAAAAAAACTACTGTTTTATGATAGTATAGATAGATTAGGCATTTTTAGAATATTATCTGTTAGTGACGTAAATAGTGGCAATTAATAAAATTGTTTAGTAAAATCATTAATTGGGCTATCCATTACGAACCTGGTAGTTTCCTACGACGATTTATTACTATTTTTAATTGTAATAAATCGTAACTTAATGATATTCTTAAATGCATGTCATTTATGATTTTTTCATCCTATAAGGCGTAGAATATTAGTTTGTGTAAATTGTTAACATTTATTACATATTATTGGATGTAATTGACTGTGGTTATCGGTTTCTCGATGTTTTTAAATTAATAACATTTACTATTACTTTAAAGTATTTTTATAATAATATTCCAAAAAATTAGTTCAGAATTAGTTATAGTGTGCACTTATGTATTTTACAAGCACTCATATAGGGATGTAATTACATATTGTAGTTTAAGAATTATTTGTGATTTTAGCATTATATATTAATTTGTTTTTGTAGTGTGATGGAATTAACAGTGTTAACTTGCACTGTAATAACACAACAATTGACCTTTTTTGTGATTAGAAATCATTAGCCATGTTCTATTAAAAGAGGCAATGTTTCAACATTCTTCACCTATGTAGTTACGTATGGTTAGAGACCCGGAAAATTCGCGGGTTCAATGACCTCCAGGATAGACTCCAATATCCTCTACACACTCGGGCAAATGCCAACTGTTCATTGGCTGCTGACTTGTGAGTCGTCACGACTGGGTGGCCTGTGATTCGACACTTCTACGAGTGAGGGTCTCCAATTGGCCCTCAGTCCTCCAGATTAACAGTGAACCAATGACAGAAGCAGCACTAAAGTATAATTATTTGAATTTTAGCATAGCACATAATGAACCCGCAAATTTTCCGGGTCTCTACGTATGGTATAGGTAATAGTGTTACGCTAAAAAAAAGGTAAAGAGGGGTTACTACCCTAACTGACTAGGGGCCCGTAAATTCTCTCGGTGGCCCTGCTGATGATAGATATTTATTAATATTAAATTTCTCACAACAATTTTTAAATGTCGTTTTATTAGGGGCAGACATTTTTCGCGTAAAAATTACAGACGCCCATTAGACTGCATGACCGTGCCAGCTATTCTTCCTTGTGTTTGGCGGCCGTCTGCAAGATAAGCCATTGCCTTATTTGGACCTTGGCCATTCAGGAAACGTTTGTTTCTGCGCTGAATTATTGTGATTGGTGCGCTGACATGCATCTGAAATAAACCCAGCCAACCACGAAACACAGATGATGCCACGATGACACAGTGTTTTAACGGCGAAAAGACATGGCCCCAACGTATTGTTCTTTAGAATGACTAGAGATAACGTAAATTCCGCACATTCATTAACTTGCAAGTCGCACTCTCGCACTGTGCTCATGATTGGACAGCGGTTATTTTGACACGTTGGCTCTATGACCGTGAGCCAACGAACCCTGCTAGGCGAGAAGTATGCGAATCAGGTGGTGCCAATTAACAGGGATAAAAATGTTCTCGCTAAGAAATCAACCAATGGGAAAGGAAACATATGAAGAGCACACTCATGACTGAGGTCAGACTAATCTGCGAAATTTCTGGGTCTCTAAGAATAACTAATAAATTCATATGTGGCATGTGGTGAAGAAACAAAAAAAAATAGTTCTCCTATAGATTAAGCATATGCCGTAGTATTTACAAAAAAAAATAAACTTTTAATTATAGTAAGAATTCCATGAGACATACATATATAGATTGCAAAAATAATAATATTTTTCAATATGTTTGTGAAAATATCATGGCCTCCGAACAGTATCTGCTGACAAATTGTATACGAACCAAATATTGGCAAGTACACATCAGTATACCTCATAATATGTTTTTGTTTGAAGATTATTTAAGCAGGCCACACGAAAAAAAGTCCAAAGTTGGGCAACACTGCTCTAAGTAATGTAGTTCTTTATAGTTCTGAGTTGTGGTTGTGTGTTCGTTTATAGGCCATGGCAGATTTGTGTTGTGTGTATATAAGTTAGGATAATTTTAATTTATGATTTTCTAAATTGTGTGTTTATGAGTAATATAGGCTATATCGATACTGTTAAAAATGTTCACCTAAAATTTACGAATGACACAGTTTATTTTTCCAGGAATATTCGTAAATTCACGTTTGTATTCGCAATTATGGGTCATGATTTCACTTACATTGAACGAGGATTCACAAGCGTAATCTTGGTATGTTATTAAATAAACTTCGAAAACTGGTTTAAGTCAACAGCAAGAAGACTCTTCTTTATTTGTTTGCCTGTTTACATTGTTTACAATGGGGCATGGAATTGGGGAGTTGGAATAAGGCGTAGTATTTACGAATATTCAGTTATCTGAAATTACGAACAACTCTTGGTTTATTTCAGGTCAATTCTTCGTTTAAAAGTTCGTAAATTTACTGCATTTTCTAACAGCGTAAGTTATAATGTTTCTAATAAGAATATTTTACAAGTTATGCTTTTAAGTTATGTGTTTCTAAGTTATAATCGATCTAACTTATGACAGTTCTAAGTTATGTTCATTTCTTTAGGAATCTATGTTATGAAAGTTTAAAAAGTTTACTTCTTAAGTTACGTGTGTGTCCTATATTTTTAATTTTTAACACCCTGAAGTGTTTTTTTTTTTGTGTGTGAAGCGACCTTCTAAACGTTCTGTTTTTACGGCCTGCAGCTCGTGGCAAGCAAGTCTGTGCTCGTTTGGGCGTTGTGTCTTTGTCGCGCCGCTGTTTGTTTTAAATCGCAGCAAGGAAGCAGTGTCTCATCGCGAACGTCGCGGCAATGAAAGGCTGGTTCACGTTTAGAAACCGTGGCGTGAGACGTGTACGTAACGAAATGATGGTTCTGATTATATTTATCATACCAGTTTCAAGTCGGAGCACATCTTGACGAGTAGACTTACGTGAATATGCGCAATGGTTCTCTACGACGTTAGCCAATGAAAATATATAAAAATGTAATTAGAAAAAAAAAGGGGGTTGTCAATACAGTCCGTTTACGGACGATAATTTTACGGGATAACGTCATAAGAAATAATTGATGAAAAATGGCATACTTTTTAATTTTCAAATATTATTTACAGTTTTTGCAAATTTAATTTAAATAACACAAGCCGAACGCTTAGGCTGATCGTGCCTCTTTATCGCTTGTTCCGCGCTCTCGCTTGCACGCTCAGCTCAGGCGGAACGTGTCAATGAGTCATGCTTTTTCGTGCGTGCAGCCTGCGTTCATCGAATTATAAGACGTTATCACGCCAAAAATTAATTTATGCTTTATATTTGAAAGAAAGTTTTGATAAAAAAACTAGTAGTTTTCTATTTAATGGTTAAGTGAAATTTGTTTTTGAGAACTCATAAATATTGCGTAATTTTTATATTAAAAAAAATTGGTTGTCTGTAAAGTCGGTTTACGGACGATAGTTTAACGTGACAACGTCATAACAAAACACTGATGAAATGATTGCATACTTTTATTAATAAAATTGAATTTTATTTTAATAATAAAAGAATAAATACTTGAAATTATACTAATAATCAGATTTTTAAAATGCAAGAATAATTAACCTTTATTGCCGAAATTGTTGTTGTAATAAGCAATGAAAACCACATTAACTTTTCACGTATCTTTATAAACAGTCGACGAAACTGTTCACGTGTAGATGACTTGTAATTAATTTTAAAAACTGGCGTTTAGCTATTAAGATTAAATATAATTATGAACAAGTTTTCATATAAATAATCTGAAATCAAATATCTATCATCAATTATATGAATCACCATAATGTTTTAGTCAATAGTAACATAACCTATTATTACTGCACTCGCCAACAGCGTAACGGAACACAGCGTAACGGAACAATGAGCGTAACGGGACACAGCGTAACGGAAAAAAAGCGCAACGGAACACAGCGTAACGGAACAATGTGCGGAACGGGACACATTTTCGTGCGTGCAGCCGGCGTTCATCGTTTTATTAGACGTTGTCACGTCAAAAGTCAATTATTTGTGGGTGATTGGTTGCAAAAAAACCAAGTAGTATGAAACACATTTTATTTTGGCATCTTTGTACTCGTGGTTATGTTGACTTTGTTATGTACTTATAGGTCTGTGTCATGAAACTTGTCCGAAATATGAAAGTACGTCAAAGGAGTAACATTTGTCTACATTCCTTCAGCCACTGTTTTACTTTCAACCACGTTTACAAAAAAAAAAAATGTGGTGAAAACAGTCGAAAGTTTACAGGTTTTATTGCTGTTATTTCAATTAGTATTTCAAAATTATTTATATTTTAATTGTATTAAAATTGCAAGGTGTGCAAGCAAACAGCAAAGTGAAAACAACCATTAGGAAAGCCAGTTACACTTATCCTTGTTATCTACTGATAAAAAGTAACTTCAGGACCTTCAATTATTCTTTTATTCTTTGGAGTATTTATTTCCCTTAATACCAGCATTATACTAGGCATACATATTTTTCATTTGATTTCTCTATTCCATAGTGTCGCTAGTTGAGCACATTTTCTCTAAACACACAGCTCGTGGGATTGCTACAACAACCAAACAGAGAAGGCTTCTATGTAGAATGAAAAGGGAGTTGAACTGACGCAATTGCAGAAGGAGAACGGCTCCGAGTATGGTGGACTACCAAGCCCTCGGTGCCCATGCTGGAGACGAAGACACGTGTCGCCCGCGATATTTAGTTAGAATGTCATCTATACTTCATCTGAGACAGGACTTCTGACTATTCCTTCGTCAGAACATAGGCTAGGTAGTACAGCGCCGAAGTACTTACTACCGCGTCGGTCGCTATCGTACCATTAGTGCTTCAAGATCGACGACGACGTCTATCCTGAAATTTGATGTCTCATCCATAGTGGGATGGTTCACGGAACTATTTCAGGACCTTAAGGATCGCTGATCCATGCACCTCGGTCCAGCGTCTACTACCGTAGTTGTAGTGCTTCCTTACAGTTACCTTGGTCGTTCCTGTGTCTACAAGGATCACCCGGAGGTCCAGAGTGGAGGGAAGAATGTTCCTGCCGACAAACCTGAGCTAGTGCCGGTAGTTTTCGTGCGCCAAATCTACATACTGACAGATTTCCTTAGCTGTTGTAACACACGTGATAACTGAAAAAACTGAGTCTCATATTGGTTGCAGTTCTGATAGATTTAAAGTTCAAGTTAAAAGTAATAAGCCGTTTTGCACAGATAGTCTTAAATATAATTTAGTATTTCAGTATTCACGAAATATCATATATGTAATTGAGGGTACAAGTTTGCATGTTACTACTACTGAACGTGAATACAGATGTTTAATTTTGAACTGTGCAAATATTGCTTTAATTGTTGGTAATAGAACAAAGTTTTACAAAACAAACAGACTGTCATTTGTAGTGCCAGTATATCTTAAGTGCGTTAATTATGTTATGTTCAATAAGGCTATAAGTATTTTGAGATTAACTTTTGTAAGCAATTATGAGACAATAATTATTTATATGTCTGAATTTTCTTTATCATACGCAGTGACGTGTTAGCTGGGTTAACGTGCAGTTGTGTAATTAACGATATCCATTTATTGCACGTATGTGTATGTAAACCATAATCAGAAGTTATAGGAAATATATGTTTAAATTCAAAAGAAATTCGAAAACATATATTATTATTAATATTAAATATATAAAGAGATACTATTTCTTGTAATTATATCACTAAAGGACAGTTGCATAGTGGTTGTCAACGTTCGTACACTGTTAAAAATTTTCTCCTTCAGTTTACGAAGAAGACTGGTTTCAAATAATCCAGGGATCTGCGTAAATTTACCATTATCTTCACACTTATTTAATGGTACATTAACAAAAGTTCAAAAACCATGGTGGTGTACAGTAATAACACTCTCCTTTTGTCCACGTGTGTGTTTACCTTTGTTTTGAATGAAAAATACAACTCGAAAGTTAAAATACGGCGTAGTTTCTAAGATTATTCAGTTATTTAAAATAACGAATACTTCTTCGTTATTTGAGTTAAATTCTTCTTTAAAAAGTCCGTAAATATACTGTAATTTCTAACAGTGTAAACAAACATCGCGTGATGCTTTGTAAGTAACACGTGAATTTGAGACAAGTCACGCGACACAGACTATAATCGAAGACGAGAGTGAACGAAGCCTGAAGCCAGCGAGGCTCATGGTGCTTCTATCGCCTTTTCAACACGCTCCGGGTCGCATAGACAATAAAATTGCGGCCACGGCCGAGCTGCCGCCAACCACACCGAGGCGCCGTCGATTTAGCAACCCTGCGGCCGACAGACACAGAGGGTCGTGGCCTTGAAGCGTCGCCTTAAAGGTAGCAGATCATACTTGCATCTGCGCAAGCGCGCACTGAGTGCCACCTACACAGAAAATAATGTTCTGTACTTTTACCAAATATTCCTACGGAAACAGTTGTAAGTTTGTACAACACAAGCCTATTGTTATTTTTGCATCTATGAAATATATTTATCGAGATAATAAAGCACGCTTGCCTACTTAGCGACTTAGCAAACAACCCTCAGATTTAAAGTCGTAAACCATAGTGTGGATGATAAATAATAAACCTTGCGTAAAATCTGGACCTTTTCCAATATTACAAAAATAACATGAATATATGTATATATATAACAATTATGACACTATATATTAAATTCTTGTCTTATTAATGTCTGCGGCCGTTTGCGCTGTTCTGACGTCACTCCTCTCTCGTCCCCTATAGACGAACTCTCAGCGAAGCGACCCATTCAGCTCTCTGGCGCTGCACTCGTTCCTTCGCGACCCCGGGCGTAGTTCCTCTTGTTGGTATGAAACAAGGACATGTAGATCAGGACGCAGTCTGCACTCCTGCTGGTTCATCCGGCGACTTCACTGGCGCCTCACGGAAACCTTTAATATTTCCCTAGTTGTCGGGTTCGGACAGTACAGTATTAGTTTTCCGTCAGCGCGAACCATTCCCTCATTGTCACCAGGCGACTCTACGATCGCCCGACGATGTCCGTCTCGGTGACCCGCTGCCAGCCATCTGACCGCCCTCACCCCTGCTCTTGGGCCCGGCCTCCGCCAGGGTGCGCATGCGTAGTAGCCAGCGGCCGCAGACTGCCTGACGTCACGCGTCCGGCGCGGGGCTCAAAACGGCGTGGTTCTAATCCTTGAGTTAAATTATTGAATACTGCCGATTGACTAGTATATTCTTTCACTTCAATGACCAGTATAACAGCACAATACGTAAAGAACAAAACCGTCAAAACCTGTATGAAATATTGTCTGTATTGGTTAACTGACTGAAAGTTCCGGTGACAAAACACACAACAACCAGACATAAACGTATACACACAATTAATTTATTACATTTAAATCTAGTTTTTAAATTCTAGTTATGTTATAACAGATGGTTTCTGTTATCACGGACTCAATTATGTTAAAATTCCAAATCACTTCGATTAGCTTACGAAGGAAAAAAAACATTACAAATGGTTAGTATATTATTCTCAAGTAAACAAAGGGAATAACTTTTGTGTGCTGATTCCAAGGTGCACCGATTTTTATCAATATAACTCAAAACATGTACATAAAAATATTAATAAAATGCTAAATGCTTAAAATGTGTACTCAGTGGTTCGGCAAAATGGACCACTGGGTCAGCAACATTATAATAAATTACAGATGTTAACTCAATGAAATTATTACAGTTACTATAATAGTTATAAGGTAATTACAGATACCATCATTTTCGTCCATAAAATTAACAATATAGCTGGTTATAATTGAATACAGAACAAAAAAAATTTCAACTATTTGGGGTCTTTGAGGTTGAATTACGTAGCTTCCTGCGTAATTAAGTTCAAGTTTTAAAAGTTAGTATGTGTATGGTTATCAAGTTAAGTTACGGACAATTAAGTTTCGTCTTCAACTGTTAATGAAATCAAAGAATTCGACGATCAATTGGAGAAAACGACCCATCTCAGTATGTTGCGACACCAGGGTATAGCAACGTTGAAGGTCTCCTCGGATGGAGAATTGGTCTGCATAGGTCAGAAGTTGCGACTGCTAACAGTTGGAACGTTCTTTCTTCAGGACCTACAGTTTCTGGATCGGCTCACGTTGTTGCGATAGGACCTGATGTTATCCGAATTCGCATTATTCTCGATTACAGCTACTTCGTAGGAGTCTTCGAGTTGAAGGGCATACTTCCTTCGGATAAGCAGACTAGCATAGAATCTTCCTAGTTTCTTGTGATAAACGACTTTGTCGTCGATTAGCTAGTCTCTGCTGAATAGCAAATAACAGCTTTGGTAATTTATGTTGAAGTTGGCGACTACCTCTTCTTATAATGCAGTAATACGCTTATAGACTGCCATTCCGTTGAGTTAGGAATGTGTCAGTAATTCTTCTTAACAAATGTAACTTGCAGAAATAATAACATCCTGTCAATACTAATATTTGCAAAATATTAATATCGAGTCTTCCACCCTTTATAATATTCTTCATTAAATGGCTGTCCAGCACTTTCACATCATTCTTGAAGTAATACTATTTCAATACTCATTTTATATTCGTTATCTATTTTATTTCTTTCCAAACCAACAATCATCCAGCAAAGACCAGAGAAAAGAAACTATCATATTACATTAAGCGAATCATAGATAAAAGAAAACATGTCAGATTGATTGTAAGGCAAGGAAAGACAAATAATAAATAAAATAATAATAGTTAAATTGTAACATTAATACTTCTATGAAAGAGCATACATTTGCCTTTATAACGGAAGGAAATCTGTTTAAATACTGAGTATTTCTATGAAAATTGGCGAATAATTTTATACTTTAATAATTAATGTTTCATTCAAGCATACATTTTTTAACAATGTAAAAGATAACCTAATATTCAACATTTTGACTTTATTTTGTTGTATCATGCTTATTATGTGCGCAGTTAAATCTTGAATGATATTCAGGGAACAGTTTACAAATAACGAACTATTGGATGTACCGGGACAACACAAAGCATAAATTCCCGGAAAATCCGAACCCAGTATTACTGCGAACTCTATTTTGTAGTGATGCAGTTGTTTTCATGTGAATGTACAAATTCACAAGTATCTGTAATTGTACCTGAATATTTCTGTTCCAAATACAACAGAAAAAAGTTACAGTGTAGTCTCAGTTATGCTCCAAAATAATCGCTTCATTTTCTCACGTGTATTAAAAACTTTCGTTAAGTATACTCGTCATTTCGTTATATATAGATTATGTTTTATGCTCTCAGCCATGTAGTTTGTTGTTTTTCAGACGGCATACATACCGCTTTGAAACATATTGATAATTATGTGTATAAATATTTTATGCATTATCATGCAAATTTTTAAATATCCTAGTGTGGGTATGCGATTTTAGAAATATTTCGTATTAAATATTTTTTTTTCTGATAAATAATTAGATAACAAACAAAATCTACGTTAAAATCATTTTTAATCTTGCTGTAACAAAGGTTTAACTCTTAAACTGAAAATGGTACTGATTTGAAATTCCAACAAGTTTTAGATAGTAACCACGTTATTTATTTTCATTTTTAATTGTTATATTTCAAACAGTTCAAAACATATGATAATGAAGTAAAAAAATGATTTCTCTAAAGCATTAGAACACAGAGTCATAACTTCACTCGTTATAAATTGGAGTTTAAAATTGGAGCATCCATCATACCATTTTAAAACTTAAATCCGCCAAAATTTAAAATGGAACTGGCTTGAGTGTCACTAGATTATAAAAAAAAAAAAAAAATAAGCTTTTACTCTCACTGGATGTTTGAAAGGAGATAAAACTTGCATACCAATGAGTACATGTTGTTACAACCTCGATTTCATGAGCCCACTAAATTGTTTGTACTTGCTTCTGGACATATATATATATGTACATACATATATAGTTACGAACACGAGTGATGGTTCGGTGCTTGCGGCCCCGCACGGCCACTGACGTCACGCGCCATGCACGATGCTTGCGGTGAGGAGTGCGGACTGTGGAACTTGACAGACTCTGAGTGGCTTCAGGATAAACATTAGTGCGAGTAATTGGGGATTAGGCATTTTTAAGTAATATTATTTATTATTGATGTAAATATTAATAATCAATAAAACTGTAAAAAAAATTTAATTGGGCTATCCTTACGAACCCCGTTCTGCCCATATCATAAAAGTCGTATCTATAGTTTTATTGATTATTAATATGCAAACTATGTGTATATATATATATACATAGTTTGCATGGAAGCTTAAATGTAAATTTTAATTGAGTGTACATAATAATCAACAATAATTTTACGATTTTAATAGTTGTTGAGTGGGAAGAACTGGGTTCGTATAGGGATAACCCAATTATTTTATTATTGCACAATTTTATTGACTGCTAATATTTACAACACTTGTACATAATCTTATTTAAAATACCTACTAATCAATTACTCGCACTCAGTATCACAAGTCCTTACACACCGCACACCTCGCGCAACTCTCGCCGCAGCACTCCTCGTGGACCTCCGTCGCCGGACCCTCGTCGCACTCCGTCGCCACCGTCGCACCTCTCCTCACCTCCCCTCACACCAACTCACCGAGCAACTGTCGCGGAGGCCGGCGTCCAGGCTTGTATAGACCCTGGCGCCCTTCTAGAAGTAACGAGCGCGGCTGGGGCCTGGGGCCTATTTCACAAAGCTACAAGTCTACAAGTTACAGGCAAATTTACTTGTAACTAGTAAGAAACAAAATATTTCAGTTTCACAAACCTACATGTCTTGTCTTGTAGCTACAAGTAAATTGCTACAAGTTACAAGTGAGATTTTGAATAGTTACAAGCGTTTTCATTTCACAAACATACCTACTTGTAACAAACACTTGTAATACTTGAAATTGTTGTGACTAGTAACTAAAGGTCGGTAGAAATTATTACAAGTAGGGTTAAGTAAAGTACATATGTGAAGTATTTGTTGTATATTCATTATTTTCTAAACTTTAAAATGTTTAGTAGTGACTCGGAAGAAGATGCCCAAGCAAATAATGAAATAAGATTAATGCGATGGGGAAGAATATTTAAAGACAGAGTGAATATGCACTTTGGGACTGAGTTAGAATTTATGTAATGAGCGTTTTCGTATGTCTTCTGAAAAACTGGAAAATTTACTTACAGACATTGGACATATTTTAACATCAGAAACTAATAGAAGTGCTACATTAACTGCTAAAAGTAAATTGTGTGTTGCCCTTCATTGGTTTGGTACTGGATGCCAGTATCATGCAATAGCGGACATGCATGGGGTGTCGAAGGCAACTGTTTGCCGCTGCATAAAGGAGGTCATGGAAGCAGTGAACATGGTTAAGTTTCCTGTAATTGTGGACTGGCCACAAGACATGAACCGCGTTGTTACAGAGTTTCACGAAATAGCTGGAATGCCTAATGTATGTGGTGTTGTTGACGGAACTCTAGTTAAAATTGATGCGCCCCATTAACATGAAGAGCAGTTGGTCGACAGACATGGAAACCATTCTATAAATTGTATGGTTGTGTGTGGTCCTGATTTACTGTTTTATTATGCTTCAGCGAACTGGCCAGGCAGTACACATGACGCACGCGTGCTACGAAATAGTAATCTATATGCTCGCATGGAGGCAGGCGGGCATCGTTTTGACACCTCAGTAATACTCGCTGATTCTGCATACCCTGTGAAAAATTGGTTAATTCCTCCAGCAAGAAATAATATTGAGGAAGAAGCTGTCCGTCGTTTAAACAGAGCACATAAACAAACACGGAGAGTAATCGAAAATGCCATTGGAATCTTGAAAGAGAAATATCCTTGCATTAATCACCTTCGGGTGGATCCTGTCTATGCCGGACGTATTGTGACATGTTGTGCCACTTTGTGCAACATGTCTAGATCGCCAGATGACATACTCAATGTTAACAATATAGGCATGTTTGAAGTTGATGACGGAGATATTTTTGAGCAAGATGATGGCGATGGAGTCGGGCATCGTATGCAACAGCTAATTAACCATTCCCGTTAACAACTGTTGGTTACATGAAAATCAATTTCGAGGATAAATATTTTCTGTGGGTTCCAGTTGTACAAAGAAATTTAATACAGTATGTTTCACTTGCTGTGATTTAATTACAACAAACATGTTCAACAGGTAATACAAGATATATAAATGGAAAACTAGTATTTATGTGATTACTGTGTGTTTAATGTTCAGTCGGATTTATAGCATCTTCTTCTAAGCATACACTGTGACCATCGATTGTTATCACTTCATATTGGGACTGTGTGGAAGGTAATTCTGCAGTGAACTCGGACCTGGGCAGTTGAAGTGCTTTTTCAAGGTGGAGACTTTCCAGTCCTAGTTTGTAGTTTATCAGTTTTAAATGCTCCACTTGAAGTGCTAGCTTCTCGTCGAGAAGTCGTTTTCGAGAACATGCCGCTTGATCGTCAACACTCCGTTTTGTCTTCTTACCTTAAATAAATTTTTTATGTATGTTAGTTGGTGTACTACATGTATATAACCGCAGCAATATACTCAGTAAATTATGTTTTATATGTAAGTTTAGTAATGTAACAATGAAAATAAACATTGGAACTACTGACGGCTTAAATATTTTCTTACCCAGGCCATTTCCTTCTACTTGTGACTCTAGCAACATGTTTGTTGATACTCCAATTGGCTCTTCGTTAATTAGAACTGGAGCACTTGCAGTGTCACAAGACCATGTTTCTGCAACTCCCAGGCTCGTTTTTAATGGAGAATCCTTACCAATAATATATAATATTATATGATCTAATTCTGTGAATTTTGATGTTTTTCCGCCACTTGAACCGGTTTTTTTTTGCCATTGTCAACTTTTGCCTGTAATAAATAGTGGTTTGTCAGTGGTCACGTTACAGTTATTATAACTTTCACACAACTACAACAAACTGCTATTAAAAAAGTTGCATTTTAATTTAAAATGTATTCATACCATAAATAGCCTTTTTTTCTCAGTACTTACCATTGTAGACTTCTTCAAATTCGGCCAGAATGTGTCTCTCAAATAGGTTATGTCTTTTTCTCTCGGTATAAGGCCAAGTGCCAAAGCTACCTCACGTATTTCTTCCCATTTTATAAGCTTATCGTTTTTTGTTAGCTTGTCCGAAAATGCCCCAAAGAGAATATGTTTCGCTTCTTTGATTTTGGTTACAACAGCTAACTTGTTTTCGTTCGGTGATGGCATTTTGTTTACTTGTAATTCCAACCGGCTGACTTGTAGCCAAGTACTATTACTTACAAGTGTTTCAAAACTATATGTGAGACATAAATTACAAGTACTTGTAAATACTGGCGCTGTATGTGAAACGTAATTTATAAGTACTAGTACATACCAGTATTTGTAACTTGTTACTTGTAACTTATAGACTTGTAGCTTTGTGAAACAGGCCCCAGGCGCGTCATCCTGTGGCCGACCCGACGCCCGAAGCGTCGAGAAGAACATCGACAGCCCGCGCGAGACAGGGCGCCGTGCGTGGAGTGGTGAGGAGGAGGGGGTTAGCGACGACCCTTGTGATACGCGCAGGCACGCGTGGCTTGCCTTACGTCAGTGGATGGCGCATGACGTCAGTGACCGTGCGGGGCCGCCTGCCAGCTCCGAACCCGGCGCGCGTCGTGGCCCTGCTTTTTTTAAAAATCTTAATAACTTATGTGTATTATTTTGTCGAGGCGAACGAAGTCCCAGGCATAGCTAGTTGAGTATAAAATAAAACCAAATTGAAATAGAAAGCAATGATAAAAACTTTTAAGGTGTGTTAATCTATTTTCTTTGTGAAAAAATAAAAAAACCGTTACTTAAGTTTTCACTGTTGTTCTTTACTATGATTAAACAGCTATTCTGTTCATGTTGATTGTATATTTTTACTTTGTGTACACAATAAATTACAATGGTGTTAATAATATTCAAGAAAATTTAAATCAAGATTCGTGAAATTAGAGAAAGCCTATATTATTTTTTAAAATATGAATTAACGGTAAAAAAAATATTGTGGTATAGAAATTTATTATGGCAGTTACGAAAATTACTTATCATGCGTGCTTGATAATAAAGACATAATTTTCATCTAAATAGCTAGAGCAGTTTTAAATATAATCAGTTAACTCACATTGCAGTCAAATATAATTGTACAAAATACGACTTTCTTTTTCAGTTTTAAATAACGTATAGGACTACATGTAAATTATGTTGAGTAATTTTGGGACGGGCAAATTAAAAAAAATACAGATCCCTGTTACAACTGTTTTATATATATATTTAAAATAAATAATAATAAATTTATATATATATTTAAAACGAGGAGTGAAATGATAAATAGCGCCAATGTGCTCTCTGGCAAGCAGAGTTGCGCAGATTTGAGACGAAAATACATTCATGTTCTAGTACTTCTGGCACACGCACCGTCAGAGATAGTGTGGTGACTCCTGCGAGCATGCGCACCGGGAGGTATGGCCCGCTACTTTTAAGGCATCCTCGTAAAACGCCCGACTCATCGGGCCGCACGGCCGTGACCGCGCGTTTCGCGGAGCTCGCCAATTAATAATAATAAAAAAAGTTTTAATTGCAGAGGACGGTGACAGCCATTTATGCATGCGCCTGACCCGTAACTCACAAAATAAAAATCGAGAAATAGAGAGAGATAAGTGATAATGCATTCATTATGGCGTCCTGTGTTTCAATAATGAGATGGTGAAACAAGCAATGAAAGCTATGGTTAAACATCAGGCATGAGCAGCTTTGTTTTTACTTAACACCGGGGCATATATTGCTAATTATAACGAGAGGCACAAAGCTTTAGCCATTGTATTCGGTGGCAAAGTAGACTTGAAACTAATGTTCAGTTGCTTTACGTTTACGATTGGACCACAGTCTGGAACATGCTGAGACAGTAATAAACAGAGAGAAATAGTATGACGGAATCACGATCATTCCAAAGGATGTAATCGGTTAATGAACACACGAAAATGGCTAGAGTACGTACATAACCAATCGAATATAATATTTACCAAAAGGATTCCGTAAAATAGTTGTGAATCTAATTATATAAAAACTGGCCATAGCCCTAAAATAATATTTCCCCTCCCCCCTTTTTTTTGTCATCCAAACCTTGTTTATTCCACCCCTTGCAGAATTGGTTCGTCGTATAAAAAATTATTTCAGACAAATGTTGTAGATAAAAATTTAGGTTTTTACAATAAACCAGAATTTTTTTTTTTAAATTTTTTTTTTTTTTTAGTGTAGATGGGACGGAAATTATGACTTTCATTTTAAATCCTACTCCATTACATTTTCAACCGCTTGCAGCCATGGTTCGTCTAATCTAAAATTGTTTCAGACAAAAGTTTTAGATGAAAATTATAATATTAACAAACAATTCGTATGAATTCAATGTAATGCCTACAAAGGGAGTTATGATTTATCTGGCCTCCAACCCGTGTTTTTTCAAGCCCCTTGCAGTTATGGTTGGTCGGATCAAAATTTATTCAAACAGTATATTTTGATATTACTCCTACGAGTTATAACTCTTTCAAACAGATGTGATATTTTCCATATTATGGGAGTTTCAGCTATTTTTATGTTTTTTAAAAAAAACTTCCCTATTTCTACTCTTTTCGTCGGATGTTGCCTATTAACGAACTCGACCGAATTTTCCAATATTAGATTTTATGTATCAGTTTGAAAATTATTTGTGAAAAATTTCGGCAATTATCGTGTCCACCAAAATTGTGATATATAAATATATATACATTTCTGAGTTGACGATGGTTTTGGGGTCTATGAACCATGAAATTAAAAACTATATAAAAATTTTCCTGAAGTCGCGCCATGGTAACGGCTAAAATATATTGTACTTCTTTTAATTATACCAAAAATGGACTTCCATAACCCGACTGACACCTATGTATGATATTACTTATTATGTGTTAATAGTTGCGTATTGAACTTCATTATGTGAGCAAGAACATGGCGAGCAGAATATCCATAACTTAAATGGGCCGATACAATATCGCGTATTCATTTCTTGATAGGCTAAAATTCAAATACTTGTACCTTTGGGCTGATTATGCTCTTGACTCGAAGTTTAGCCATATGACTTTGGCCCAATCAGAGACTATCAAACCAACGCAATATCGAATCACAGGCTACTCAGTCACAACGTCTCACAATTCAGCAGCCAATAGCTTTTCCCCGAGAAAGCAGGAGATAGTAGAGGCTATTCCAGTTGTAATGTACCAGCAAATTTTCTTTAAATCTCCAATGTTAAGTTAAGTCTCTCTAGGACTTGACAAATCGGGAGTGCAATAGTAAACTCACGTAAGTAGTATATAATAGTATGTCCGGCGCCTGGGTTCTGGGTGTGGTGCCGGTGCCGGTGTCCGCCATATTGGATTGTGTCGTCGCGGCGGCCATCTTGGATGGTTGTGACCTTGACCCTTGACCTTGACCCTTGACCTTGACCCCGACGGCCATCTTAGATGAGCGTAACGGGACACAGCGTAACGGGACAAGTAGTACCGTGACCATGACCTTTACCTCGGCGGCCATATTGGATCCGCCATCTTTAAATCGAGCACCCCACTCATTATGATGACATTTTCGTCTCTGTTGCCATATTGATTTTTTTCTGTTCCACTGGAGGCCGCCATCTTGGATACCGTCGGCTTTGTTTCAGCTGTTTGTTCCTAGATAGCGCCAGCATCGCTCTTGACTTTTTTCTGTTCCACTGGAGGCCACCATCTTGGATACCGACGACTTTGTTTCTGTTGTTTGTTCCTAGATAGCGCCAGCGGCGCTCATGTTTTTTTCTGTTCCGCTGCAGGCCGCCATCTTGGATACCGTCGACTTTGTTTCTGTCGTTTGTTCCTAGAGAGCACCAGCGTCGCTCTGTCTCATCACATAAGGTCGATGTTCCATTACCTACCATAGCTATTATGAACCTTATCGACATTTTAAATTTAATTTTTTATGAAAAATATATTGGAAACGCTGTGATTCGAACCATCGCAGCTCTGATCTCTAGGTTGGAAAACATAGCCTTTAACCGCTCGGCCATCGAGACATTTACCAGACTGAAAATTAAATAAGGTATATATAAAAATAGCATGCATATTTGGACTTGTAATTTTTTTAATTTAAAGTAATAATAGCACCACCTGTTCGAGACAGAACCACCATCTTGTATTAAGATGTAACTGTTGTAATTATCGTTATGGTCGCCATCTTGAAAATCCGTAATTTTTATGCTAGAGATGCGGGAAAAAGTTCAAAATTCATTAAATAAATTGACAATAAATATAATGATTGATTATATCGACTCCCGTCCTTGGTTCGAAACCGGTGAGGGCAAAAAATAAAAAAAAAACATCAGATCCGTCTTCCACAGAAGCCACCTACAGACTGATCTACCGCACCAATACCAAGGTTCATATATCGTCAGCTGATATGATGTCATGTCCGCCATCTTGTCTTCATATGCTGGAGACCACCATCTTGTTTTCGTCTGCTAGAGTGTGCTGATACCATGTTAGTATAATTATCTGGTCACCTCAACTTTGACCTTGATCTTGAACTTTGACCTTGACCTTGAAATTCGAACTTGACCTTAAATTTGACCTTGACCTTGAAATTTGACTTTGTCCTTGAAATTTGACTTTTTTTGTCGACCATCATGGATCCGACATTTTATGTTCAGTACATGCTACCAGGAGCTACCACCTGCTGGAGTACGCCATCTTGTGTGTGTGTACTTGTATTATAGAGTACATTTCCATCTGGATAATTTTATTCTAACCTGCTACAGTGCAGTAATCATTTATTACGGAGGTGCCCCCGCCATCTTGAAATTCGGCCGCCATCTTGAAATCATGTAATAATGTAGCTAGAAAAGCGGGAAAAAAATCCAAAATTCATTAAATAAATCACTCATTAACTTACATATAGATTCGATCCGCTCCAGTCCTTGGTTTGATCCTCGATCGATGCAATAATGTTTAATTTTATTAAAAAAAATAATAATTCCAATAAACCATGTTCAACATTCTTAAAGAGACTTTAAATCCTCTACTACCATCATCCTATCAGACATCAAGACCAACATATTAGAAATTCGTATTTGTAATGCTAGAGATTCGGGAAAAAGTTAAAAATTCATTAAATAAATTTGTAATCTATATACTGATTGATTAGATCGACTAAGGTCCTTGGTTCGATCCCTGGCCGATACAAAACAACTTTAATTTTAAAAAAGTACCAGAAAAGTGTAAGGTTCGAGAAATAAAACACCACAAAGTCTTTTACAAACATAATATTTATTACACAATTTCTATCCTACTACAGAATCACTTGCGAAAGCCAGCAATCTTATAAACATTTAGCCCTGCATAGACGTGCAACGACTACTTCGTAGCTCCAACAGCTCCAAATGCTCCAAATGGCTCCAACAGCTCCAAATGGCTCCAAATGCTCCAAACGGCCTGAAAATGGCTCCAACAGCTCCAACAGCTCCAAATGCTCCAACTGCCTTTTCTTTCAACAGCTCCAATGATATTGAGTTACAATGCTACGAGTCTAAGAGACTACGAGGCTATAAGGCTACGAGTCTAAAAGGATCTAGCTGGTTCCGAGTTATACATGGCTGCGAGACTGCATGACTAAAAGACCGCATGGCTACGAAACTACATTTCTATGAAGCTACAAGGATACAAGTCTACTCGGCTCCAACACGCAATGTACGCAATGTACGCGCAATACATGCAATTTACACGCAATAAATGTAATGATTACACAGTACACACAGGAAACGGAATGTACACACAGTACACACACAGGAAACGGAACGTACACAGTACACACAGGAAACGGAACGTACACACAGTACACACAGGAAACGGAACGTATACACAGTACACACAGGAAACGGAACGTACACACAGTACACACAGGAAACGGAACGTACACACAGTACACACAGGAAACGGAACGTACACACAGTACACACAGGAAACGTAACGTACACACAGTACACACAGGAAACGGAACGTACACACACATACAGTAGCGGAAACACACAAGCTTAGTTGGAAATCAGAATACAAGAAATAAAACATTAAATTTTTACTTTCAATATTTAATTACTTCTCAACATTACACAAATACAAGTAAAAGAAGCCATTATTGTATGTAGCCAGCTTTCCTCAGTTCTTTGAGTATGAAGGATATTTCTTTGATGCACGAATAGTTTCCTGCACAAAGCGAGCCATGTAGAAGTCTTATCCGGTCAACCAATATGTTTGGATCTTTCCATGATGTGTAATCAATCTCTTCTACCACCATCTTACTTGCTTGTTTATTATAAATACTTTTAATATCACAATCGACCCAGTGATCATAATAAGCATTATCAGATTTATTTATTATAACACGACGTATCCATCGTTTCGGTCTCAGGACATCGCCACATTCTTCGATCTTGTCAGCTCTAGGTGCTTCATCATAGTCTATGCCTTTGTCAACAGCCTCAGAGTAACTGTAACAATCACTGTAGAAGACATCCTCTTCACCCAGATAACCGTATGAATTCGCTATTGATGATGTCGAAGTGTCTTCATCGTCTTCATGCTTCCTTTTAAGAAGTCCGTCATTTTTACAAAGAATGGAGGATCTACTGAATATAGGCTTGAATGTATTCTCACTTTTCACGGTGTTGATACTTCCATTAGTTTGAGTCTTCCCGAAGCCATTAGCATCCTTCAATTTATGTTCTTCCTCACGATCGGGTGAGCTAATACCATCACGCTCAGGACAAGGAAAATTATTGTCGTAATGCAGATCACTCTTCTTTAGTCTAGTGGATCCATCGGTGTCCTCTATGCCGTAAGTAGTCTTGATTTTACATGTTCTACCATGTCTTTTTAAGCTGTCAATTCGTGTTAACAACCTGCTACAACGATTACAGCTTAACATGTTGCGTAGTGGGTTTCTAGCACAATCATTCTTCTCATGACGTCTAGCATTCCTTCTCATGACAAAATCCTTGCCACAGTATCCACAGCGGCTTCCTTCCGATTCAGCTGCAGATAACAAACCATGATCCATGGTAGCTTCTGTGACTAATGTTAGATACAAACTGTCAGTTTTCTCCAATTGGAACCATTTCTTAAATATAATTTTTTAAATATTTCATCAGCGAGAGTTAAGTTATCTAATGCAAAGCAAATTGATACAAGTAGTTCTGGCTGTCATCAACAGATGTCGCCACGTGTTGCTTGCAGGTAAATAATATCTATTTCATTAATGCGGGATGCGGAATGCTCACTATCGATCGCAAAGGAAGGTTGGCTTCGCTAGACTCCAAGGAGAAGGAAGTTCGTCCTTCCTGTTAGTGCTTCTTAGATTTCTCAGAGATTATTATTATTCGACTGAGTAATGCTTTTTTTTTTTTAAATTTCCACTTGATAAAAATATTACTAGTGATGATTAAGTAGCAGAAGTTCACTAATTAAATGCAACCTTGAATAAAAATGACATGCCTCATTAAGTAAAAAATTCCTTCGTGCAGAGATCAATTCCTCATCCGTAACCAGAAGCACTCGAAGAAAACCATCAGATGTCTAGTCAGGAATAATCAGAAGCACTCAGAGAAAACCATCAAAATATTGTCAAGAATAATCAGGAGCACACGGAGAAAACCACCATAATATTATCAAGAATAATCGGAAGCACACGGAGAAAACCATCAAAATATTGTCAAGAATAATCGGAAGCACACGGAGAAAACCATCAAAATATTGACAATAATAATCAGGAGCACACGAAGAAAACCACCATAATATTGACAAGAATGATCAGGAGCACCCGGAGAAAACCACCATAATATTGACAAGAATAATCGGAAGCACACGGAGAAATTCGCCACAAGTTTTCTTTGATATCATAAAAATACAAAAAAAATTAATAAAAAATTAAAAATAAAAACGAAAAAAAAATTCAAACATTCTGCTAGCTTGTGAACTTCTCTTTGATGTGCAAAGTTAGAGTTCTAGTCCACGTTTCCCATTCTGCAAGACATCCCGCGCTCAACCCCCGCCGGGAAGCAGCGGAGGCGAAACTCTATCTCCCCACACCTTGCTATAAAAAATTTGGTAAAATAATGTTGGAGCGTTTTGTAGTCACGTTTATTCGACGAGTTGGATGACTGAGTTTCCATCAAATATTTGGTGAGCAAGGCTAGTTCTAAAATATGTTAGAATGCTTGTCGCAATCAGCCAAACAGAATGGTGAACAGTGAAAATAGAAATGACAGACTTTTGCGTCACAGCGAATATGCAAAACACACGGAAGATAAAAGAGGTAATAAAATTAGAATGATGTTCATATGAACATGATATGTTAAGAAATTTGTTTGAAAAAATGAATAATGCATCTATTCAAAAATCCCATAGCCATCATGTTATTGTGCAACAAGCATATTCCAATTTAATGTAGTTTTAAAAATTAATAAATGCATAAAAAGCAAAAAAAAAAAAAATCAAAAATTTCGAAAAATCACTTTGATACATTGTTTTAATTTTAAAAAAAAGTTAATTTAGAAAAGTTTGAGTTGGCTCAGACCAAAAATTAATTTGAAAAAATGACTGGTTTAAAAATGTGTCAAACTCCTCAATTTTGTCTAAAATAGAGTCGAAATTTTGACAGTGTGACAGGGCCTATCCAGGCACACACACAGTGTGCAGGGCTTCAGAAGAAACCACGCGATTTGAGAGATGCTGAAGATATCCGAGTGGTATATGATTTATGGAAAGCATTTAAGGATACGCTGAAGGCGAATGAGTAATAATTCTATTTCTGTATTTCCTTTTTAGCCTGTATTTCTAGGAGCAAGAAAATAACTAAAACGTGTTTTTTTTAGAATAATCTGTAGGCATGAAACACTCGGTACTGATTCTTGGAAGCACTCAAGAGACTTGCATTTAACTTTTATCTTCATTTCTCCGCCATATGAAGTTATGGTTACCGCTTAACCCTCATAGTTGTTCTATGCATGTCGAGAAGAACGCGCGCCATTTCAGAGCCTTGTCCTTAGAGGCGATACTTCGCTAGAGGCACCAGCGAGCGTCGCACTTATCATGCCACCTCACTGACACAAATACACCCCTGACTAGGCGGGCGCTAAGTGAACAGGCGAGCGTGTGATTAATCATCTCACGTAGTTGCAGGAAGAAATTTTTTTTTCCTTGTTTGTTTATTTAGTCTGGCAGGAAGTCTGTTCGCGCATGCACATTGTAATTGTCTAGAAACTCGCCTCTATTCTTGGAAGGCAGTTAGCCTGGAGTGGAAATCCACGCTGCAAGGAGTTTAATACGCGTTTGTGCTGGGAAACTAGTGAATACAATCGCAATATGTTGAATGAAAAAATGCTTCAGACCAACTTTCAACTCATATTTCGTCTGATAAACATCATAAGGCGTAACCACTGCCACAGGGTGATCAGTATGCACAGTGCTACCCATCGGGTCTGAGAGTTGACCCTGATCTCCCGCCGGCGCCGTTTACAAGTTTCGTAGCGTGCCGGTAGGGGTTTACGCAAGGGTGGGGAAGGGGTGATGGGGATTTACCCCCTCCCCCAAAATCCTTAGAAACAACAAAAGCAAAGCAAATAACAAGCAAAGAGGTTGTATAAGATACCTACGATAGCCTCCCCCCCCCCCCCGCCCACCAAATGAAATTCTGTGTACGCTCTTGAGTGCTGGTAAAGAGTTCCGAATTTTGGCCAACATCCACCGTGCTTACAAACACATGACATAGTCTCTGACTAATCAGCATCAAGGATTACTCCCGAAAAAAAGGCTTGAAACTAAAGTATTTGTTTCTATTTAAATAAATTAAGAAGTGGTGATCTGGGCTGTGAGACCTTCCCGTTACCTAAACTATAGCCAACCCTATGCTTAAAGGGGTTCGTCCCATTCAGGTTATTATTTTATACTTACTTTTAGCACGGTTAAAGATGTAAACTTTTTGATAGGCTTAATTTTCACCAAATCAATTAATAAATATCATATTTTTGCTTAAATTCCTTCCAAAATCTCTTTTTTTTTTTACATTTATTTTGCTTTATCACTTATCAGTAATGGGAATTAATTCGACTGCAAAATTGAAATTTTTCAGCTTTGAGGGTATCTTCTTAATTTTCTGAATATTTTCAGAATTTTTAAATTAATTAATTTATGAAAGAATTTCACACCAGTACCATGGCCTGGGCATTTGACAGGTTGTGACTTATAAAACTTATTGTCTTAAAATTAGTGGCATGTATTTTTCAGAAATAATCTGATCACTCATTATACTGCAATAAGGTATTCCTACAAGCGATTGTTCCCTTGTGATTGGCGGCCGTCTGCGAGAAAAGCCATTATTACTCTTTTTGGTCGGGCCATTCAGTACGCCTTTGCTTCCGCACTGGATGGCTAAGATTGGTGTACTGACAATAGACGTACCCGAAATAAACTCAGCCAACCATGAAACACAGGCAATGCTACATAGTTTTAACACTCATCACATCTGAAAATATTTTTTCTAAAAGTATATAGCCCCGGAAATTTGGCTGCTAGACTTTATGGACTTGTGTTTTTTTCGAACTTTAAACTTAATTTCTTTGGGGTTGTTCTCGGCTTAATGTTGGTGTGTTACTGGTCTAGACTACCTTGGGGGTGTGTCAAAACAACTGTGCTCCAATAGAAGACGTCGCAAAAACGTACAAGGGTTAAGAGCTTAACTCGTTCAGTGAAGCCCCGAAATTCTGGTCTATAAGATTTATATGTCTTACATTCATTATGTTTGTACTACGTTGCAGAATCCCATGAGTAGAGTAATGAAAAAAACTATAACTCCAGCTGTCTTAATACTCCATCCAGAAGCATTTTATTCTGCTAGTAAGGGGCAATTTGCAATAAATTCTAGCTGAAACGTATTAGAAGCATTGCTCTACAGTAGTGCAGCTTAACGACGCTTCTACAAGCTCTTTGCTCGCCAAATGCTTCAGGAATGTCGTAGAATATTATGGTACTATAGGTACCATATTATAATAGAGGTACCACATTATGACACCCATCTGCTTATATATGTACCACGGGGCATGTTGATTTTTTCATTGTTTTCATTACTTTTTAAGGGTTATTTTTATTATTTCAACTTGATGCCTTCACTACATTTGTTGATATGTCACAAATATTTTCAACAGTTATTCAGTAAGTCTAATACATATAATGTGATTAAAAAAGTCGCACAAGAAATCATTCTTAAGAAGACGTGCGCGCCATTTTACACCCATGATGCTACATTAAGAGAATGTCTGTTGAAAATATTTGTGGAAGAACAACAAATGCAAGGGAACCCTTAAACCAAAGTAACGACGAAAAGGAAAAAAAAATCAACATGCCTTGTGAGACCGAGTATTTAAGATATTTTTAAGTTTGTTCTCTGCGTTTCTCTTACCCTTCCACGATCTGCCAGTAGCTGATACTGGAAGTAGGCATATACGTGCATACAGGATAATTCACAAGGCTTCAGTTATTCCTTACATCATTTGTACAAAACAAGTCATATCATTGTAAGTAACACTCCCAACATATATAGAGTAATACGAAAAATTGGGACTACCTTGCAAATAACTGCTTATTTCGCATGGAAATGGCTGGAGGACACAGTTTACCTTGCATACCGCTACAGTTATCACAGACAGCTATGCGGAGCAAAGCTTGCGGTGCAAAAGCGGGCGGCCAAGTGTATCGAAGGAGACGATAACGATTTTGAACATCTTTTGTAGGCTTGTTTCACGAAATCGTGATGATCAACTGTAAACAATACAGTCTGATAATGCACCACTGTATTTACCTCTGAATGCGTTATTATTGTTATTATATATTATTGTCATTTTTACTGTTATGAATTATTCGGTAAATATTGGGAATATGACCCTCTTTCATATTACGTATTTTGTTCAAAATTATGTATGGAATAAGCCCTATGATACGATAAAACTGTAACGGACGGAGTTGGGACTGCGTTTGGAATATAATTAAAAATTATTTGTGGTAAAGATCTATTAAGTAATGTGAAGGCCAAAACAACAATTTTTAACTTTTACGTTTATATGTTAATATGTTATAGCATACCGTAACAAATATAATGGATTTGATATAATTTAGTATGATATTAAAATACGTCGATAAATAAAAATTGAGGACATTTTTTTCTTTCATGTAAGTTACCTTGTTCTCGCACGACGCGCACTTGCCTGCATCGCTCCAAAACAATTGACGCTTACTTTTATATGTTTTAAGGGCGTATGTCCCGTGCTTGGTTATTATTTTATATTTACGTTACACAAGGTTAAACTTTGCTGACTTTTTGAGAGGCTGATCTTTTAAAAATGAATAAAAATTTACATAACTTTTTTCTGCATGATTAGCTGGAAAAGTTGTATTTTTAACTTTTTTTTTGCAGTATGGATAAGGAGAACGAAATTGAATATAAAACAAGAACCATTTATGTTTAAAATCAATTTTACTGGCTGCTATGTGCTATTTTTATTTTCTTACAGAAAAACTACATATTTAATTTTACTTAGCCTTTAAAAATCGTCAAAATTTTATGTTTTTAAAAGTCTATATAAAAGTATATTTAAAAGTCTAAATAAATATTTCTGAAATAAATTTAAACCATACCACACAATAGCGATCAACCTTGCCTTTTAACACAAAAAATGTTCTGTTATTTATTCAATTTTGTTCTTCTTATCTATACTGCATGAAAATGTCAAAAATTCAACTTTGCTAACAAATTATGCAAAAAGTATGCACCTTATATTTTTTTCATTTTGTTGCATTGCGGTCATTCAATAAGTCTACAAGTTTAATCGCGTTAAACGTTAATTTAAAATGATGATCCGGAACGGGTCATACACGGTCTCACACGCTGAGTTGGCTGTTTCATTTAATTCTCGCTACTAACATTTCAGTGCTTTTCGGGTAAACTTAATCTTACACCTGTCTTACCTTTTGTGTTTCGTCTCAAATTTTCTCAAAATAAGTCTACTAAATATTATGTGATAGCAGTAACAAGTCAAGCAAGTTTTTATAATTATGAACACTTGTGTGACCTTTTACAGCTCAGATGTATGTTGAGAATAATTTGTAACCCAGCAGTAAAAGCATGGAATAGGAATAAAGGGCAAAGGTATGTACTATGAATAATATTTTTAATTTTTTGTGGTGGTGTACATGCATTATAACAATAAAATAATATTGAAAAATGTATATTCGCTTTTATAGAAATCTGAGAGGAAAAAATGTATTATTACAGGAAGCATTCACTAATGAAGGCTCTAGCTCTTAAAAGTTTTTTTTAAAGAAACATGAGTTCAGAATTTATAACCGACCACACATGTACTTTTTAAATTATCTCAAGGACAGTTCAAGGTCAGGCACCAAAAACGGTATCCATCGTATTCTCATGGTGGGCTAATGTCACGACATACGTTATTTAAATATTGGCCATGAGGGACATTCCCCCATGCTTTCCTCGCTATATCTTTACAGGAAAAGCCCTCAAATAGCAGTAATGACAAGAGAATGGAATGACCAATCGGCGTGTGATATCGAGCCTTAACCAAGAGTTGGACATTTGACCTCACGCTGCACTGCGTTGCTTTCCGCAGTGCCCTGTTTCGGGTTTTGGTCCGTCCATTTAGACTTTGATTCCTACGGTTTCTCGAAATTTTTTCACGCCTAGATAAGTCGATTGTATTAGAACTGTTCCTTGCCACATGGGGTGATCGATCCCCTCCCCCCCCCCCCTCAACTACTTTTTATTTGCGTTGTTGCTCTTTTTTCTATTGTTGTCGTTGCGTGCTTCTGTCTCTATTGATTTCGTGGTTACTGATGTCGTAAAACTCAAGGGAGGTAGGAAAAAAACCACGACCTTACTGACAGAAAACAGGTGCGTAACCGTACATTACGCACATAAGCTACGCTTATTTGAAAGTCTGCCCACAGCAACGAAGCGGAGAGATGGGATGTATCACGCCGCGTACTAGACGGTGGAACCACAGGTTTTACTGCTCGTAAGCACAAAATGATTAATGTCCGATGAAATTGCGCGCTGGCGCGAGTTAACTGTTATTTGTCGGGCGGCGCGGGTAAAACCCAGCAGGCTGCAGTGCGAGTGGAATTTTCCCGAGTGATGCTTTAGGCGCAGTTTCTCGTGCGTGGGCATGGGCACTCTCGCGAACTGGCTGACCCTCCGCACTCCCTTCTTCGGCATTTTATGGTACAGGTGCAGCGAGTTACGGCATTAATAATAAACATACTGATTATCAGTCATAATACGAGACTCGGGGGTTGTCGGGGCGGGCACACGAGGTCTAAAAACGTTACTGAATGCATTAGAAACGTTTGTTACTAAAGCAAAATTCATCGTCACAACGGCAGGTAACAAAAAAATTATGATTTTGAATTTTTTTTTTCAATAATGGCCACGGTTGCATTTACAGTCTTTATATATGTATATATATGTGTATATATATATATATATATATATATATATATATATATATATATATAGTGGGAATTGAAAAATTTGCTTGACAGATTTATTTATTTCCTGGGGCCTTAGTGTCTCTCGATGGCCCTGTTGTACATTATATATATACATATACGTATATAAGTGATATGATTGCGTTGGTTGCGTCGTTGCGTTAGCGCGTGGCGTAAGAACTCGGCCCATGGCTCTCGCGCTGCAGCGACCCGCTCGGCGAACACCACGGGCGGCCGAGTCACTCCGTAGCCGAATGTTCTCGATCTCGCAATGGCACGCTCACTAGCCAATGAAACGCAAGGTCACCGTGACGCTCAAGGAGTATTTCCTGCGAATTTCAAAACTCTAGGTACACCGGTTTAGGCTGTGCATTGTCTGTCAGTATTAAAGTTGAATTAAGTAGATTATAATGGGAACGTTATGTTTACGGAAATGATTAACCATCTTACTAGTTTTATAGAAAAATAGACTGTTTTGAAATTACAACAGTTACATTTACTTTCTTTGAGTGATTCTTACAATGAGGAAGATTGATTTAAATCATCATACTGGACAGACGCCATTGCTGGTTTGCACTGTGTGTCATAGAGAAAACCGGAAGAATGGACAAAGAAAGACTGATACACAAACACACAGAAAACTACTCAAAATCAGCCGATGTCAAATGTTAAATGTAAAGACAACACAGAGAATTCTGTGAAAGAAATTAGAACAATATCACAGTACATACGAACACAGTGGGCTGACAACAACGAGACAGTTTCAACAAAAACAGTAAATACAGACAAACAAAAGCATTACACAACGCAGAGATATACAGAGGAACCCAACGAATACAGTAAAAAATATAATCTGGACAACACACTAACAATGTGGCGACGTACATTCGAACCCAGCCATGAAATTAGAATGGTATTCTGTCAAACGTCGTCGAAAATACGAACGAACACAGTATGCCTTACCAAAGCAAACAGTTGCGACTTTCCGGGAACTGAGATTTGTTCCCATCATCAGGCACGAACAATAATCAGTCTAAATGTTTGAACTTCATAGCTCTGCGAACGCCAGCTGCGCGGGAATTTTAATTTGTGCCCTGCTGTTCGCACCTGTAACTTTGCAGGGTCGCTTTTCCTAACACGTGTTCAGTGACAAAAAAAAACTGCTTTATTTCACATTTCCCACCACATATGTCTTGTAATTTACAAACATATATTTACTGAAAAATCAGAATGTTCGTTATGTCTGTTACATAAATGAAACGCTCGCAAAAATCAGCTATGTATTATTTCTTGGGAGAGTAGGTTTTTGTTAGTTTAGATGATCGTAACTTAAAAGAAAGGTTGGTAAGGTTAGGTTGGTGACATTAGAAATATTTAAATTCGTTAAAATAGTGTTTGTTTTTGTTTTCGACCGTGAAGTTGCACTGATCGAAGACTGATCCGGGGCTAGTGAAAAGCAGACTCCCCTGCCGCAGCCGGCGCGATAGGACTGGATTCACAACTGGAAAAATAACGGTAATAGTCGCAGTAGGACGTGTGCACAATATCTGACTGCCATGTTTACAAAACCCTCTGATAACAACACGCAGTACGGTTGTGTGCATGGGAGAAAGGTCGTGATCATAGGAGGGAGAAAAAAAAAATATTTATGTTTTGGACGCATGGCGTAACAGCCAATGACAGCAGAGTATGGTGCCATTTTGGTGGATGTTGGCAACTATGTGTGTGTATGTCTGTGTGTGTGTGTGTGTGTGTGTGTGTGTGTGTGTATATATATATATATATATATATATATATATATATATATAATCTTATGGTGGCAGGAGATAATCGAGATATAAACTACTCTGGTAATTATTCATATAAGTGAATCTTGTTAAATGCAGGTAAAACAATCACTAAAATTGTTAGGTTCCTTTAAAATGGTTTATTAAAATGTTTTCTTTGTTATATCATAAAATAATAAAATTTATTAATTAAAAATAGTGTTTACATTCTCCTGGATAGTTGTGCGAGAAAATCATTCTTAAAATTTTATATATTTAACACCAACAACACGAGTTATTTTCTTCGCGAAAATTTCACTGGCTAAAATTTGACACATAAGAATTCAGTCGTAAACCGACATTGCACAGGTCGTGTGCAAGGTCTGCATCGCACTCGCTTATGGTTTTTTTTTGTGAAGACGGTGGTCGCCTCGGCGAAGCGCTGTCAACGCCGGTGGCGGCCGGGTAGCAACACTGTTCCCCTCCACTCGCTGCGACCCTTCGCGCGCCGCTCGAGCAGTAACGCCAACTTCCCCGACCGAACTTCAGGTTCGGCCACGATGCCAGCTCTCGCTTGAGAGCGCTGCACGATGGATGACGACTCAGACGCGAAGTGCATTCTTCAAGGCTCCCCCCTCCCCATTCACCCCTCCTTTCCATGGCACACACAGAATGTGCAGAGCTTCAGGAGAAACCACGCGATTTGAAAACTGCTGGAGATATCCGAGTGGAGTCTCTTTACAAAAAGCATTTAAGAATGCTCTGAGGGAGGATGGGTGGTCCTGTTTTAGTCTTTCGTTTAAAACTGTATTTTTAGGAGAAAGAAAAGGGCTAAAACGCCTTTTCAGTATAATCTTTAGACATGAAACACCCAGTAAGGCATCTTGAAAACACTCAAGGGACTCGAACTTCACCTTGAATCTTCATTTTTCGGCCATGGTCACCGCTCAAATGTCATAGTTGCCAATGAACAACCAGAAGTCCGCGCGCAAGTTCAGAGCGTTGTCCTCAGAGGCGATACCTTGCTAGCAGCGCCAGCGAGCGTCGCATTCATCATCCCGCTGACTGGGGGCAAGAGTTCCGTCAGCGCGGGGGCGCTAAGGGCGACACTGGCTCGCGCATCACACGCCTCTTAGCCTCTATGTGCCAGGCACCGAAATGCGCGCATTCTTCGCGGCGGCAAGGCGCCTCTATGAAACTTTAAACGGCAAACCTGTCATTTTAAGGTGGACTTCTCACGGACATATCCTACTTGCAATGCTATGTACCGAATGCATCGTACCTAAACACGCCCGTGCAAACACCCCGTTTTAGTATTTTCCGCTTTACAAAATTACACATTAATAACGAAATAATGAAATCAAACTTGTATAGGCAAGTGCAACGCTATTCGTAATAAGACACTTTTAAAAAATCTTGCCCTGAGACCTGAACGACGTTTGGCGACCCAGCCAGACGGCACCTTAAGTCAGTCTCGTGTAACTTGTCTCAAATGTGACAGTTTTCATAAGTGGTACCAGTGGCATCCATTTACCAGCTATCACTTGACAAACAATTCATGTTGATTATTTGCGAACACTGACAACCACACTGTAGACTGTAGAAGGAACGACAGCGACAGAAGATTACGTAGACCATTGTTATTACTTCTGAGAACTGGCAAGTCTGAGACAACTTGACACAGACTACAGCCTCGCAAGGCTGAACGAGCTGCGTTCGCGCTCTCCAAGTCACAAAGTAACGAAGCGAGTTCTCGCCTATGGATTAGTAATGGAAATGGGATGATTCTTTCTTCTATCACAAGACCGTCGTCAGCTTAAGGGGCCCGCCTAGTCAGGGGTGTTAGAGAGTTGTGTTAGAGACAGTGGCGTAGCCAGGATTTGTGTATGGGGGGTGTTAAGAAGCATGGCCCCCCCGTATTAAAGCGGGGGGTCCGGGGGTCCTCCCCCGAGAAAATTTGGATTGTAAGGTGTAAAATAGTGCTATTTTAGCAGTTTTTGGTACTTAAATTTAAAAATTGTAATGGTAAAATTTTTATTAATTTTAATATGAAATTTGTTTGAGTGATGAATAAGAAATTATTTAAGGTTTTGGTGCTAGGGGGGGGGGGGTTATAACCTCTAACCCCCCCCCCCCCCCCGGCTACGCCCCTGGTTAGAGATACGAGATACATGTGTCGCTCGCTGATGCTTCTAGCGCGGTGTCGCCTCTGAACTGGCGCGCAGGCTTCTGGTCGTGAACACAGGACAACTTTAAGGCCGATATTGCAAGAAACTAATATAAGGGTTTAGGTTTTAAGTATGCCACCCCTTTACCCTAATTATATTCCTTGTACACTTCAGGACACGGCCAGTCCTGTCCTATCCGTTGCCGCTCTGTTGCCCAAATTATGCGCATGCGTAGAGCTCACTCACTTTTTCATTGATTTCGCCCAGATGGCAGAACCGCATTTGTCGCCATTAACTCGTATATAGTCATTTTTGTGATCATCAGGGGACGTGCCAAGCGTGTTGGTGTGCCAAATGAAACTTTATTTTTGCGAAACTATCCTGGAATACATTTTATACACTTAAATGGTCATAAAAACAAATAATCGCAACTTTAAAAGTCATTGAGAAAATTAAACCATTTAATTCACGCGATAGTGCTGCTGTCTGTAGGATATTTGGCGTAGCAAATGTATCGATTGTTGCCAAACAATGCATTGAAATCAGTTTATAGCCTCGTGCAGAGCACAGTTTATTTAAACAGATAGGTACTTGTCCGTTATCTAACAGGGACTGGGTTTGGACACGTTCTGGAATACGGTCTGCGAGTTAGGATACGGTTGTATCGCAACAAGGTAGTGCTTATTCGCTACCTTACCCGAATGTCTTGGAATCAGAGGAGTAATCATAACATTATATGGTGTAGAAATGAAGTTAAAGGTGTAATGCAAGTACTTACCTCGAGTGCTTTCAAGAATCTCTACAGGCAGTTTCATGTATAAAAATTATTCTGTAACACCCGTTTTTGCCATTTCAACTCTTGTAAAAATACATAATAAAACTAAGCCGGAAACAGAATTCGGATATCTTGAGCAGTTTTTAAATCGCGTGGTTTTTTTTCTGAAACTCTGGAACCATAAGCGTGTCCTCTAAGCGGGGGCCTTACGATCATCCAGCAGATCTGGCAAACTGCCTAATAACACGTGTCGTGCACGGAACAAGTAGCGAGATACAGAAGTGCGACTCTTGAGATGGAAACTGAAACCACGTTCTGCGTGACATGTCACGCTATAACTACTAGCAAAAAAAAAAAAAAAAACTCGGTTGGGAGGTTCAAATCCAAAGTATAATGTTATTTAAGTTATTTACGATTTATTGCTTGGTAAATATTGAAAACTCTGCGAGAAACATTTTTAATGCTGTTTTTTAATAGAAAAAAAGAAAGAATTTTCGTAATAAATTAGTACGAGATGCAAAATTTCTTGTATGCCGCACCCCAAAATATATGTGCACTAAAATTAAGTGAATTAATTTTCACTGGTTTCTTTGACTGATTGATAGCTTATGCATTAGATATCACATTCGATATAGCTATGCTACTAATATACTATCTAGCAGGTACTTCAAAAATACATCTCCGTCTCGGCAAGAAGAGATGCTACCCGTGACGCCGTGCGGACCACCCACAAGCCCTCTTGTTTGGGAATTCCTGCTGGGAACGTGCCGTTGTGCACGAAATAATCGCCAAGCGCCAAGGTCTTTGCTCGTTGTATACGACATTCGCATTCGAACGACGTGCCTGAGACTCACTCGCATAATGGCGGGATATTCCTCGCGTGCGAACAAATTGCCGGGTAATTGCGAGAGAAGAGTCGTTATAAACAAAATTTCACGCGTTATGCGTGACGTTCATGACGTCCGTCAGAACTTAACTAATGTTTGCGAGAAATGTTTTTTGAAGTGAAATTTCTTTACAACCGACAGGGTGTAAGTCAAGGCGATGGCGTCATCAGAGGGTAACGAGTTTGGTGGGTAATGAAGAGTGGCACGATCAGGAGTGGGGCGCTCGATGGTGGAGAGTATTACGTCGCGTCTGGAAAGGAAGGACTTAAATAGTGAAAATGTAACTTCTGTTTTATGTGATTTAACACTTCCAGGTAAGATATAACCTGGCTCTTTGTTTTGAAGCTTTCACTGGTCTACTTGATGGAATTTTTTATTTATAGCACACGTGCTTGCATACTTGCGCACTTGTATACTTGCGCACTCGCAAGTTTGCGCACTAGTATACATGCACATTTCCATACTTGAGAACTCGCATAGGCATACTAGCATACTACATACTCGCTCTCTTGCATGAATTCTTGGCATGAATCAAAAAGTTAATTAGTCTTGCCTATAGATTCAGCTCGAAGAAAATCGATAAAATTTTACACTGGTTTAATTACTCGTAGGTATTCATGCTTTCATTGCGTAAAAGTTTATAGATGCCAATTTATGCGTTATTCTGTGTATTACTAAGATAAAAAGAATGGATTTCATAGATTACAACTTTAAAAGGACCAAGTTTTAAATGAATGTTTGACATACAACCTATTCCTAATTATGTCTAACTGTTGATTTGGTTACATTTAAAACAAAACAAAAAATTCCACTAAAAATATTTTTGTCTATGTACAACTCAATATGTTGTGACAGCGAACTTATTTTGTTGCCTCAACGAAACCATTACTTAGCGTAAATAAAATCTTTGTGACACTAATAAACCAACTGGCGGAATTACGAAAAAAAAAAATTATTGCCAGTACAATATATTTTGTGGGGCTTGTATTTACAGAAATATTTTGAGGTTGGCACAAGACACGTATCAAGAAAGCTTTCCTATTGTAAACGACTAAACGTTTAATTTAAACTTATGTTGAGCTTTTTTTTTTTACTTTTTGTAACAGCAGGTTTTCCACTGTCTGTTCCTATCTCCGTTGTGTACAGTGATATAATTAAAATGTACACATTTTAAACTTCCTGCAACCGTCCTGGTGAAGGAAGTCATTCTACACGACCAATTTCCCGCAATATAACATCAAAACTTTGTCACTTTTTATCTCCGCATCTTTGGAAATTGCCACCGGAGTACTATGTAGCAAGGAAAAATTTACGGTCATGTTATTTTAGATTTTTTTTTATAAATTGTAAACACTTAAACACAAACAACAATAACTTTATTTGTTCTTGAAGACGGAAACACATGTAGTTCCCGAACCGTCGCAACTGTTTGTCTACGGAAGCCTACTGTGTTCGTCTGTGCCGTCGTTGTGTTGTCCAGATTATCTGGTTTGTATTAACGTTGGGTTCGTCTGTTTGTCATTGTATTATACAAGATTGTTATTTGTCTGTATTTCCTGTTCTTGTTACAACGGACTCGTCAGGACAATGTTTCCCTGTGTTGTGATATTTTTTCATATTAACTATTTCCACGAAAGTCTCTCTGTCCTGTCACTGTGTTCAACATTTGGCATCGGGTGATTTCAGCTGGTTTTCTGTGTGTTTGTGTATTCATATTTCTTGTAGATTCTTGTGGTTTTTCTCTGCCATACAGTTAAAACTAGCAACGACGTATGTCCATGAAAATAATTTCAATATAAATTTATTGGCACCTCCTTGTTAAAGAAATACGTTAGGTTATTGAAACTGGATTATTTTGTGAAAGTGCATCAATAAAACCAGATGAAAGCATCAATAAAATCAGATGAAAACAAATTGCAATTTATCGCAGGAAAATTGCATGGACATACATCATTGCTCGTTTTAACTGTTTGTCATAGAAAAACCACAAAAATGAACAAGAAAGATGAATACACAAACAAGATTTTTGCTTTGAATGAACGTATATTGAAGTAAAACTATAGAGATTTTCCTTTTGTGATGCACAGTTTTATTTTGTTATGTTTGAAAGCAATATAGTGAAAGTTGGCCTCAATAGTGTCCTAAAAGCATTTAGCCTAATGAAACCATGTTCAGTGCAAGGCTGGGACTTCAGGTAGGCAGGGCTGTTGAAACCCCAAGACGGGCATTACTCATGAATCCTGAGTCACGCCGGACATCAGGTGGGAAAAGCCAACCGTTACCTTAGCGCGCGTGTTTACCGCGGACCAACAGGTAGCGTTGGATGCGTAAGAAGAAAGAAATTCAGTCTCAAAATAAGAATGTACATAAGAAAGCGGCCCTTGCGTCCAAGCGTCCAAGCCACACCAATGTAGACATTTTTTTCTCTGTCCAATTCTTCATCCAGTGTTCTCCTGCACATAATACTCGGTAGTAGGATATAATAGGGCATACTGGTGCTGGAGCTGGAGCCGATGTCTGCCATCTTGGAATGTGACGCCACGGTGGCCATCTTGAATGACCTTTACCTTCAAAATTTGCCAAAAATTGTCAAAAAAATCGCACAAAATATGCCAAAAATTCCAGTTTCTACGGGGAAAAAATCCCACCAAAAAATCTAAAAAATTCTCTAAATTTAAAAATTCCCTCTTTTTAAAGAAAAACTCCCCTTTCTAGGAACAATTTCCCGTTTTTATTTCAAAAAATTAAAAAAAAAAAATTGAAATTCGAAATGCCTCAAAAGACTTATGCCTTAGAAAAAACAAAAATTCTCCAAAGTGGCTTGAATTCTCCGTGGGCAATTGCCAATTGCATTTCGCATGTCTGTGCTTTGGGTTTTCTCTGTCTATGCAGGTTTTACTTGGACCCAACTTAAAACGATTTTAGTCTAAGATTTAAGATCAATTAGTTAGTCATGACTTCGATCGCTGCCATGGCTGGCCGATCCCCTCCTAGCACACGATGCATGCGACCCTCTCCCCGCATGGCTAATCCCAGCATGACGAGGCTTGTAGGCTCCGGGCTGAGACGCTCCTCGGTCCCTACCGTAATCCGGATCCCTCCTACGAATACACTCAGTTTTAGTTAGGTTAGGAAAAAAAAATTAAACGAGAGGAGACTGCCGAGGAAAGGAAAGTGCTGCGACCACAGACTGATGAATGGAGTCCGCGAGTGCAGTAAACCGCGAGTGACCCCAACAGAGCGGTCGAAGGAAAGTGTGTCATGGCGGACACCTCTGGCGCGGCGTTGTTGAGGTTATAAAATATCATAACACTTTGTATGACAGTGTGTTTCAGCTCAGTAAGTGTTTTGATGTTTTAACGGTTAGCGTTCTGCGTCTAATTACTACTTGTGAATTTTGAGTGCCAGCCGAACAGCCGGGGGTCTAAACTGGCCTAGTCAGAAAACCTTAACTAAAAAAAAAAAAGTATTACTTTTGGCGTAGCTACTGTTAGTAAACACTACCAACATGTCGTTGTTTACATCAGATGAATTTGACAGTTCTGTTGGCAGATCGTAAGCCAACGAGGACTCGTGCGCAGAAAACAAGAAGCCATATGTTTCAGTCACTAGTCTACGGCGACGGCACGCATACCTGCGCAGGGGCGCAAGCTGGCTGGCCAGGCGAGCAGCTGTGCGGCGCGGCAGCTGTAGCGCTTGGCTTATTCGAGCGCAGTGCTACAAGAGGAGGGCGGTGGGGGCTGGAGGTAGGAAGGGGAATGTGTTTGACAGGGGAAGGGGTGGAAGGAGAGGAGAGGACAGCGGTCCATAAGCTCCCCGTCCCTGCTGTTCTGTTGACAGTCTGGTCGCGTGGGCCGGCAGCAGCGGGCTGAAACATTGTCCACAGTCGGGACCGTGCTTGTTTTTATTTTTTGTCGTGGCGCTGAGTATTGTCCGCGCGCGATGTTCTCGTTCCGACTGCCGCCGCCACCTGCCGCCTTCCAGCACTGACGAGATTCAACCACCCTTGGGAACCAGCAAGGAGCAACACACACCTCGGACTCTCGTGAGGTGACGAAGAAACCCCCAGCTTCTTCCATAACAGGTACGAATTCATACACCTTCTTAATTTATAATAATGCTGTCAGTTAATGTCTCTTTGATTATTTCGGCATGATTGTCTGAACACTTTTGAAGCTCTACTTAGGTAAAATATACTTTAAGAGGGTAGTTTTCTAATTTATTTTGTTCCTAATATTTCTGGTTTTTGCTCATGATTGAAATAATTTGATATTATAACCACATTTAATTGTTTATAAAAGGATTTTTTTATAAACTGGTCCTATTTTGATTTAATGTTTTAATGAACTTAATGGCTAGATTTTATGTTAGTCCTAGTATATAATGAAAGCATGAAATTGTATGGTATATAGTTTAGTAGTATGTCCTTCGTATGTAGCCTTCTTTTACAAATGATTTATTTTTAGTATATCATTAATAAATATATAAAAATTATGTTTTCCCCAAATTTCTAAAAAAAAAAAAAAAAAAAAAAAAGTTTTTGTGGTTTTTGGAAAACCTATGTTTGATTTATTTATGAACTATATAATAAAAATAAATAGTAGCAAGACGAAGGTTACATACAAACGGTCAATCCAAAAAAATGCTTTCTGTAAATGCTAGGACGTACCTAAAATTTTGCCATTATTTGATAAAAAACCATAAATAATGTGTTGTTTTTTTAAGTAAAAAAGCTCATTATAAATAATTAAATATGATAATATTAGGACTTTAATAATATAATGTGCTAAAACATGAAATAATAGGATCAAAATAATTTAGAATACCACCCCATTCATCTAATCGTTTACTTACCTAAAATGCCAAAATTATCTTGGAGATTTTTTGAAGTTGATATGAGGACGTACTAACTGCGTATACATGAACTCAGTATTGAACGACTTGTTGTGCAATAAAACTGTCAAAAATGTCATCTTGTTATATTTAATCTACTTAGGGCCTTTACATGGTTGGCTTCATGGCCTTGAAAATGAAAATGCATCGAAGCTGTGACGTCAAAATGTCGCTGTTCCATTTCAGTATTCCCCTCGGATGTACCCTTGCAGTCAAGGGCGCGAGCTAATTCCCTTCTCGATCCTTAGATACAGATATGGAGTACTCAGTTGGCTTGTTGTTTAGTTATAAAAAACGATAGCACATCGGCTGTTTGAACAATGCAAATAAAAAAAAATTATAAATTTCCATAAATTATTTGTATACCTAACAAAAACAAAGTGTTGCTGGAATACTGTCAAAAAAAATCTTAATCGAAATTTTCATAGCATGGTTTTTAAGCCTGTGACAAAGCTGATGGCTAGTTTTTTCGTTGTCCGATTTTGGTCGGTGTGAAAAATGGGTCATGACAATAGTAATATGTTCTAAATAATGTCCTAAATTTTATGTATCTAATTAAAGCAAAGCAGATAAGTTGTGAATAATTACTTTTCCACATTCTAAATCGTATTTAAATGTGAGATTTAAATTTACAGCAAGATAAACTAATTTAATTCCAATGGCAAGAATACTTGTACTATCGTGTTTTGTTCATTCTAAAAAAGTGCCGATGGATCAGCACATTTGTTTCTTATGGTAAGTAATAAAATTTCAGTAGCAAGAGTCAACATGAACACTAGTAAGTTCTAAATATTGACCAGTGCCTAGCAATAACAACTCTAGTAAAAATAATAACTTAAAATCTTCAAGAACATCTACATCCGTCATAGATTCAACTGTCACTATCACAAATAATTATCTGTGGGCACAGTGCCACAGATAATAAAAATCAGTTATTCTTATTATTAGTTAAAACTACTTTTCCCATTTTGTTTCCCACTTCAATGGCTGTAAGCCCACACCAGCGCCAAATCCCACGTGGACGTATTATTTTCAAATTATGTTTTCAAACTTATTCCGATTGGTGTCAGTGCAAAATTATTGTGCACTTTGGTGCTCATGTGGCAACGAAGCATGCTTTTGATGGTCCGAGAGATACTCACAAGAGCTGGTTGGTGTTCATGTGGTTGAGATCCCATCACTCAACGTGTTTACCTAACAACGCAACAGGTAATAACCAGAATCCTGATATAATAAGTATGACGTTTAGTGGTGTTTTTTCAGAATTAAATTTTTTTTTTACCTTAACTCACGTTTGCATACCAGAGATCCAATGAGGGTAAGATGGATAATCCATAATTCCCCTAATTATACTCCAACATCCATTGGCCAAAGTCACACGAGCCTTATGGCAAGGAACTGTGTCGGAATTCTCATAGAATGAAGACGGAAAACTGCAAGAATAAAAAAATGCCTCATAAATCTTTTACTGGAACATACTCTTTCTTGATACGTGTCATATCCGAATCATGTGTCACTAATCCCAATGTTTCCCCCCGATTCTATTAGGGTTTTACATGACGAAGCTAGAATAGGTTTAGCGCTTTATATATGGGAGTTACGTCACGGCGCTAATCACTGCCGTGGTTGGCCAAGCACAAAAAACAAACCACATGTTGCATGCTAATTTTCCAGCATTGGTAAAAACTTACATTTTTATATCTGTGGTCTTAAGCCTGAAACGCACTTAGTAAAATCCCTAATTAACACATCTCTACATTATAGTTGTTTTAAGTTGGTTTATGAAAAAAAAATTTGTTCCACCCATTGAAATTCTTAGCTCGTCCATCGCATGTCCATCCGTCATCCGTTCGTCCGTCAGCCACCGAACGATTCAAAAACTCCGCTCGTACGCCATATTTTTACATTTCAACGTTGCCAAATAAATTTTTTAGGAAATTTCTCTTGTATAATTAGATTAGTTTAACAATCATGTAGATAAGCTATGCACTTACAACTCATTAATTTGAAATTGTTTCGAGGTGGTATTTATTGAAACATTTTCAGTCACCATGCGTCATTAATCACACTTCTGTGACTGACGATTTTTGTTTGGAATAAAACAACCTTTAAAATGTAATGTATTGACGCGTAAGTTGAAAAATAATTATGGAAGCTGCTTAACAATTTATAAAGCTTAAAAAACTTCACCTACACAATAAGATTTGACACTCAAACACCTTGTAGAAACTTGGAGGTTTAAGATTTCATCCGTCCGTCAAAAGTATGAAGTTAACAAGCTTGTTGACGGACGGATATAATTTTTTCGATTGGCTGCACGTCAAGTGACTGACGGCTGGACCAGAACGTGACGTACGATTGTAATTCCAGCTTCATGCAGGCTGAAATTAGCATGTTTACCACATGTCTGTTTATCAACCTGGTGTTCGCTATGTTGATGAATGCGAATCAGACTCCCTCCCCCCCCCCCCCCCAACCACTATTTCTACTCATCACCCTCCTTCCTACCTCCCCACCAACGTGTTGGTCGTGAGAACTTTGGCTTCCATCCAAAATGTCGACATGCGGGAGAACCCGAAACAGTTTTCTGGCGACGTTATAAGGTTTATCCTACGTGATGTTGCACATGTAAGACTGCTTTCACTGTGACGACTACCGGCCAAAATGGTCGTCGGCATGTTTTAATTGGAACAGAAACATTGATGCGTTGAATATCGGAGTGGGTACTTCATCTACACGTAGTTGGATGATTGGGGAGAGGTCGGGCCCTTCAATGGCCTCTGACGTAACTTGAACACTGTACGTGGATCGTTACGCCACTAAACGTCGGGCGTAATTTTTGGTTGGGGGGGAAGTGGAAATAGTGGGTAAATGATGGCGTCGGACGTCGTCCTCTTCTACAAAAGTCGGTATGGACATGAAAGCGGACAACTTTCCAAACTTGGTGTCGTAAGTGTCGGCCCGCGAGCGCGAAGAGAGACCGACCGCGTGTTAGGCGTTCGTCGCGTCGACCGCCGGAGAAAAGGCTATTGAGCGGTTATTGGTACACTGTTAAAAAAATTTACCTTAAATTTACGAAGATGCCCGGATCTATAGTAGCCAGAGTGCTTCGTAAATTTAAGGCTATCTTCGTAAATTTACGGACACTAATATCACTTACTTCAGACATAAATCTAAAGAATAGTCTTGGTAAGAATCCGAACTCAGTATTACTGCGAAAACTATATTGTAGTAATGCAATTGTTTTCATGTATTTGTATAAATTTACAAACAACTGTAATTTTGCATGAATATATCTGTTCCATTTACAAAAAAAAATTACAGTATGCTCCTTCATTGACTGAGTTAAGTGAAGGATGATCTTCTTTCACTACTAATTAGAGAAATATTGCAAATATACACAGAGTACATTGAAGCCTATCAAGCAGTCATATTAGCCCCACGATAAATCACTATCTCTTACTATTATAAATATAGAGACCAGAAAATATCGCTGCTTAATTTCGCGATGGGCTTAAAATCAAATACTTTTACAGTCACGCTGCTTATGCTATTGGCTCACCGTTCATCTGGTCGACTCTGAATCAATTAACCATTACTGAAATATTAATCGAATCACAGGTTGGCCACTTGACACGCCTCGCGAGTTAGCAGCCATGAACGTTTGGCATTTTCTCGATTATACAGAGGAATGCCGAGTCTATACTAGAAGTCATTCAACTTGCTATTTTTTCCAGTCTCTAATTAAACGTTTGATTAATATTTTGATTTGTTCATGGGTCTTTGACGCGCAATGAAATACAGTGAGCCAATAAGAAAATTACTACGATCCACGTACACCAACAGATGTAATCAGGCCAGATGGGACAACATGGTAGCAGACAATGAATAGGGACTGGAATAAGTCGCGGTTTCGAAGACTTCCAGGATAGTCTCCACTGTCCTGCACATTTGGGCAAGATTCCCTTGCCCGTTAGTCGCTCACTTAACCTGGGTTGCCTGTGATTTGATAAAATTATTGATGAGAGTTTCTCATTGGCTAAGAGTCCTTCATATAAACTGCGGGCCAGTCAGAGAAGCAGGTCGAAGGTAAAACTGTTTGGATTCTAGCCTATCTCGAAATGAATTCGCTAATTTTTCTGTCTTTAACAATGAGTGATAAACATTGACTTGTTTCTGCACAAGTGTGTAGACACTAGACTGGCGTCAGTGAATAGCGTGGATTTTACAGGTTGCTAATGATGTTTGGGTAATCGGAAGGCTGGTTTGGATCAGCCATTTTTATGAGGAAAATTCGATATTAGTAGAGATCGGAAAAATTCGCGGATTAATTTCGCGTTTTACTAGAATCAAAACACACGTACCTTTGTATTTCTTCTGTGATTGGCTCACATTTAATCTGAAGGATCCTGAGTCAATCAAAAACCTTCAGCCAAAGACGTATCGAATTGCAGGCTTCCCGGTGACAGGTCTCACAAGACTGTTGCCAATGAGCAGGTGGCATTTGCCCGAGTATGCAGGGAATCGTGGATTCTATCCTAGAGGTCACTGAAACCGTGAAATTATCCAGTCTCTAAGTATTGGCGTGACGGGGTCGCGGAGTAGCGAGATGATTCTGTGGTGTCTCGTCAACGCTTTCCGCAACATGGAAGGCGAAGGACCAACCGACACCAGATCCCGAACCGAGGAAAGAAATGTTCCACAGTAGATAGGAAACTTTTCGGGATTCATTTCGCGATAGGCTAGAAGTCAAAAGGTATACCTTTGAGCTGCTTTAGATATTGTCTCACTGTTTACTTGGAGAGCTCTAGGCCAATGAAAAACCTTCAAACCAAAGAAGTATCCAATTACAGGCAACTCAGTTGAGACTACACACTAATCAGCAACCAACGAACTGGCGGTATTTGCCCGAGTATACAGATGTATGTGTAGTCTACCCTGAAGGTCACTGAACCCGCCAACTTTTCCAGTCCCTATCCACAAATGAAAGATCCCCCCCCCCTCCACCACCCGGCCGGGAGTAGAAACCCTGTAACTATAGATACGGAAATTTCGCGCATTCATTTGGTCTCAAGTTAGAATGCAAACCTTCACAATCTCACACTTTATTCATGATTGGGCCGCAGTTACTTGGCCACGCCCCTCTACGACCGTGAGCAAACGATGTCCAGCTAGGAGAGAAGTGTAAACTAATCAGGAAGAGCCAATTAAGAAGGAACCAAATGTTTTCGCTATGAAATAAACCAATGGGAAAACAAACATGGTTTGAGCACACCCATGTCTTTGAATTCCACCCTGATTCCAGACGAATCTGCGAAATTTCCGGGTCTCTACTTATAACTTTGGCTCACCAGTCAGTAGATCTAAACACGGGGCAACAACTTATATGGAATAAAGACACTGAACCAATGGAAAAACTTTCAACTAAATAAGTAGCCAAACACAGGCAGCCCGGTTTACAGGACGCACATGTCTAACGGCAAAGAGAAAGGAAGATTTGTAAATATCCTGAAATCAAGCTAATATGTTTGGCATCGGACTCATATTAAAAGAAAAATTGTGTTCGCTCTACCAACGTTTTCTTTCCATTGGCTGATTTCCAAGTATGAACCTTCATGTTCTCATTAATAGACACTACCTTATTCGCTTATTGTTCTCTACGCTGGATATCGTTGGAGTCGCAGAGAAACGTATCAAAATAACTGCGGTCCAATAGTGAACACGGTGAAAGAGCGTGAATGATTGCATTCCAACTTGAGACCAAATACATCCGCGAAATTTCCGATCGTCTGAGAATTTGTCTGAGTAGGTAATTTGAAGACTATGCAGCATGGGCATGGACAGGAAGAAAATAATAATATTCGCTTTTTCATTCTGCGAAAGTTCAGAAACACCCAACCTTTGCCCTGCTTCTGCAATTGGCTCACAGTTTACGTGAATGACTGCGAGCCAGTTGGAAACCTCCGACGGTGGATGTGAATCACACCTCTCAAGTGTGCAGCCAATGAGGGGACGTTCACCGGAGTTTGTACAGGACCTCGGAGTCGATCCTTGAGATCAATAACTGAAACCGCAAAGTTAATCCCAGTGTATATTTAATGGCCTGTATCCCCGCTTGCTGTTGAAATACACTCTCTAGCCCTTGGGGAGTGCCCACCACGGCCAAAAAAATCGACAAATGCTTTGGACTGCGCCCAATTCTAGGAATGAATATAGCCACGATTATTTAGTGAATTTATTTCACTCCAGGCTAGACTTAGCTTTCACACACACACACACATACACATACACATTCAATTATTTCAAGAATACTCTTTTATCGATAACAAGATTAGGCGGGTTACACGTGATAGGTAGGGACTAGAAAAATTCACGGGTTTAATGACCTTCAGGATAGACTAAATAGTCCTCTGTATACTCTGGCAAAAAACACCAGTTCATTGGCCGCTGACTTGTGAGCCGTCTCAACTGGTTTGTCTGTGTTTCGATACTTCTTCGGTTGAGGGTTCTCATTGGTCCATAGTCATCCAGATGAATAGTGCGCCAATAGAAAAAGCGATAGCAAAGTTACATGTATTTGAAATTTAGCATATCGCGAAATGAATTGGCGAATTTCTCTGGTCTCTAGTGATAGGGTAACCTCTTCTCCTCCTTGTTTATAACTCTCTCAGAGCCATCGAAGGCGTGTCTTTGTAGTCCAATCATCAAACGTGAAGCAGATGTACCTATATGTACTTCAAGTCAATTTTTGTACCAAGTAAATCGACAAAATAATCATGGCCTCAGGAATAAATAAGTAGGGGCAGGAGATTTTCGCAAAAACATCTGACCGCAATATGGCATGCCTGCACCAGCGGTTTCTTCCTCGCAGGTATTTGGCGGCCGTCTGCAAGAGAAGCCATTGCCTTGTTTGACCGAGCCACTCAGAGCGTGTTTGCTTCCGCGCTCATTAAGTGTAATTGGTATAGACCGGAAAAAATTGCGGTTTCATTTCGAGACACGCTAAAATTTATATAACTATACTTTACCGCTGTTTATGCCATTGGCCTTCAATTTATCTAACCCCCCCCCCCCCCCCCCACTTCAACAGAAGTATCGAATCACAGGCATACCTTGTTGGAATATTTGTCAAATCGGCAGCCAGTGAACAGTTTTACTACTATCTAAGCATTCCAAGTTCGACGGAGTCTATCCTGGAGGTCATTGAATCCGCGAATTGTCCGGTCCCTAGTGATTGATGTTATAACGGTGGACATGTACCTGAAATAAACTCACCCGATCTCGAAACACAGGCAAAGCTACAGTGTCTTAACTCCCTGCTAGTCTCGACATATTTTCTCGAAAAATAATTGCCCATATAAATAAAGGATTTGCGGGATTTGTGTTTTTTTTTTACGTCGAGGTAAACTACAATCTAGTCCGTGTCACTCGTCTCTAGGTGGCTGCACTATTTTAGTTATACATTCTTTCCGAGTGCGTATGATTCGGCTGTGTTATTTTAGTGAGGCATGGTTAGAGCCTGGCAAAATGCGCGGGTTCATTGAGCTCCAGGATAGACTCCACGATCCTCTGCATGCTCGGGCGAATGCCAGATTTTCATTGGCTGCTGACTTGTGGGACATCTAGCTGAGTAGCTTGTGATTCGATACTTCTTTGATTGATTGTCTCTAATTGGCTCACAGTTATCCCGATTAACAATGAATTAATGACTAGGGGCATGTATTTTTCGCGAAAAAAATCCTGACAGCTCATTAGACTGCAATAAAGCATTTATGCACTAACGATTGTTCCCTTGCAATTGGAGGCCATCTGCAAGAGTAACCATTGCCCTGTTTGACCGGGCCATTCAGGACGCGTTTGCTCTTGCACTGGACGGCTGTGATTGGTGTGCTGACAGTAGATGTGTACCTGAAAGAGACCCAACCAACCACGAGAAACAGACAATGGAAAAATGTTTAACACCCATATGGTCTGGAAATCTTTTTAGCGAAAATACCATGGCCCTACTGTTGGCAGAAGCAGCACAAACGTATAATTATTTAATTTTAACATATTACGAAATGAATCCGCGAGGTTTTCCAATCTATAGTCCACCTCTTCTATATTCAACATTATATCCAGAAACTAATTCAGATTCACCCTCGGCAAAATCAAAAGGAGTACGAGTAGTATTAGCTAACAAAGAAGAAAATAAACATAAAAATGAAGGAAAAATTGAAATAATTATATATCAACCAAAAAATTAATAATAATAATAAAAATCAATCAAAAATTAGAACCACTAAAAATAATGAAAGACAACAAAATCAAAAACAAACTAACTTTATAAGAAATAGTTTGAGCAACAGAAGAAAGCCCCTTAATATAGAATAATCATAATTTTAGAAGATCAACCAGCAATCATAATTCTTTATACATTTAAGCTAGCACAATACAACCACCTTTTTGAGGTCATTCAAATGCATAAGGGTATGCTTGTCACAATATATAAAAGCGAGTTTTACTGATATCTAGGAATTAATGAACATAGTAATTGATTAATTAGTGTTTATCGTCTCATTAACACGGATGCCGTTGGTAGGACGGACGAAGGGTGGAACAGCGAGATGAATCAGTGTCGGAATGCATTGGCGGGAAAGAGTTTGAAACACAGCAGGGAAACCCACAAGCTCGTGCCAACGCTCGCCCCGTGTCCCACACGTGGAAAATTTAGGGTTTGTCCTCAAGGGAATCGAACGCGGATAGCCTGAGGGGCCGGCGATTGATCTTACCACTCTACTATCCCTTCAACGAAAGGTTTAAATCGATTTATTATGGTGGTACGTGACGGAAACATGTTTGCAATTCGGTAGGCTAATGGAACGAGACCTGCATATGCAACATTTGCACTTGTACACAATCAAATTAATGCAGTCCGTTCATTGGATGCTACCGAATCCTACCTTCTGTATGTGTTTGCATATGGTTGAGTCATATGGGTAGGGACTGGTACAATTTCCGGGTTCAACGACCTTCAGGATAGGACTACGCAGTACGCTGTATAGTCGGGCAAACAACGTAAGTTTGTTTGTTGCTTGTGAGCCGTCTCAACAGGGTTGTTTGTGATTCGAGACTTCTTTGTCTAAGGGTTTCTCACTGTGCCAGAGCCCTCCAAATAAACAGTCAGCCAATAGCGAGGATACCTTAAAGGATATGTAAATGAATTTTAGCATATGACGATATTAATCCGCGAATTTTTCCAGTCTCTACATTTGGGTTTTAAGTTATCGTCCCATTTAATTCCTGTATATTTCAGGTTCGCGTCAAGACCCATGATTAGGGACTGGATAGATTCCATAGTCCTATGCACACTCAAGTGAGAGTGCCCTGCTCATTAGTCGCTCACTTGAGAGATAACTAACCTGGGTTGCCTGTGATTTGATACTTTAATTGATAAGAGTTTCTCATTGGCTCAGAGTAGCTATTTCACATAAACTGTGAGCCAGTCATATAAGCAGGTCCAAAGTATAAATGTTTGAATTCTAGCCTCCCGCGAAATGAATCCGCGAATCTTTCCGGTCTTTATCCATGAGCCAACGAAAATATTTTTTAATGTATAATGTACCAACATAACGTGAAATTTGGCATTTGGGGGAAGGAAAATGAAACAATTATATTTTTAGAGAAGCTTTAAAAAAATATTAATTCAAACGCTAATTTAATTTATTATAAATTAAATGCGCCTAAATAATGTTAAGTGTAAAGGAACAGTTAAAATCAGTTGATATTTTTTCTTTGAAGTACAATATAATTATTACTCCAAGTGAAGAGTGTATTGAAAATAGTGATAAACACATCTTTTTTTAGGCAGATAACATCATTTTAATAAATCGTTGCTTCCTCACAATTGTCCCGGTTTTCCGCAAGAACTGAAACTAACTTATGTCTAGCATTCGAACACGGATTCTCGTGTATCCACGGAGGTTAGCTTGTGTGAGTATACTTGCTCGAAGTAGGCCAGTCCGGTCCAGAACTGTTACTTCATAAATATACACTGCTTGTTCTATTTTAGCTGAGCGTATGTAGTAATAAACATTCGTGGAATAGCATAAACATAAGAACAAACAGATACCGTTGTAAAAGTGTTTCAAGACTTTCTGAATCAAGAATTTTTATTTCTTCGTCTGTGTATACTTATTTTAGATTAATAAACATTACACTGCGTTGTCTAGAGTTGGTAGATAAGGCCGCAGTTATTTCAATATAAATATTTATCTAGAGAAATTCGTCACATTAAAGATGATAATGCAATCACCAAAGGGATTTCCCGGTTGATTATTAGATGATTTTAATTGAATAAGTACTATTGCTTCGATAGATTATTAGAGCATTGCAAGGTGTGTTAAATGTAAAGTTATGAAGTAAATCACAGTAGGTAGTAAAATTATGCGCTCATGGCATCGCGTGGACATACGATGTAAGCTGTAATTTTTAATAATTAAAAAGGTACATTTTGTGATGGTACGTATAGATTATATTCAAATATTAAATAATACCTTTATTGGACCTGCCGAGATCCAGAATAATCAGCAGAAAAATACATTAAAAAACAGTATATTTAGTGGTGTCGCTGTGAGTTTTTTTTTGAGACGGTGTTTTCCTCTATAAGACTACCTACCCTTCGCCGTTAAAATGTCTGTATTGAGTGATTTGGACTGATGTGAACTGAAGTGTACTAGGTTTATTAACCTGTTCAATTTATAGCAGAAAGTTGATCGTGAAACAGTTAATACGCTAATCTAACTTAAAATAAATGCACTGTACCCAAGTACGTATTCAGCCCCAAATTTAAAAATGAATTCTTGCCTTCCTGTGACAGAATTCATCCACGTCAGCTGTATATTTCGGTCGCAGTAAAAGATCAGACAGCTGCTTTCTTTCCCCTTTTTTTCTATTGCTATCTGTGGAAAGGCTTTCAAACCTTCTTCAGCTTATTATCTTCTCTCTTTGGCGGTTCCGTAGATGCTTTCAACCTGTTCCCTTTCCCTCCCCCAGACAATCAAGAAGCTGTTACACCCACGGAACTAGGAATGGCTCACCACAACCATTCCTTCCCAGGGCACGGCTCTGCGGGTTCTCGTGTCATTTCCTGAGCACAAATCAAAGAAAAAGAAACCGAAACACGCAAGCTTAGAGTGAACCGTTGTTTCGGTACACGGCATTGGGAGGAAGGAATTTTCGTGATTGAGAACAGAAATGTGTAACAACCACGGAGCCTCTATCTGCGGTGGATGACACAAACCAAAGTTCACTAAGTCAAAGGGAAACTTTATAGTATTAACTGTTTGACGAATTTTAACAAGCTGGGCAGTATTTTAATATTATTAATCGTCGACAATCAGTTCCAAAGTCGGAGACGACGTATCTGCTCCGGCAGCGAATTATAGCGGCGGCAGCAGCGGAAACTACTTGTGATTCGCGTCCAGAAATGTAGTTTAAAACACGATTTGCGTATATTTATCATGCTCGGCATTACGATGAGAATTCTACGTAAAATTTCGTGACCAAGTTTTGTATTATAAGTGTATTTGCAACATGAAAACACATTAACTGGGTCGTAACCGAGATAGATGTTACAACATTTTTGGCGTGTACTGAAAGACGTGTGGATAAACCCAGCCAATCACGAAACATAGACGACCATAGCTCTGCTAGTCTCAAAATATATTTTTTTGAATTGGCATGTCGCTACAAATTAACTATTTCGGTGTCACCTTGCTCTTATGACATCATTGGTTCACACCATTGTTCGCAGATCTCCTTAATTTAACGAAACACACTCCACGTTGATCTGAGGTACCTATGTATAGTGGACTATAGAATTTAGTGATTTCTTTTCGAGATATGCCTGAAATCCAATACATTGATATATTTGGACTGAACCAATGGCCAACCTTCAACAAAAACAGTACCAATCACGAGTAACCCAGTTGAGACATTTCTTAAGTTAGCAGACAATGAACATGCGGTATTGGCGAAATCATTTTAAGGCACGTTCTACAATGGCACGTAAACGGAGACAGATCACTTAAACGGAGACGAATCTCCCGGAACATTTCATTATCGCTACTTCTCATTCCCCAGTGCACAGAAACGTAACAAATGGCAAACAATGAAATTGCATTTTAAGGTTAAGAAATATTAATTTAACTAAAAATATTATGCTTCTAGTTAATAGCATGGGCAGATTTTACATATACAATAAAAAATAAACGACACTAGATATTAGAAAACAATCAAATATGGCTACCACCACAGTACTCGGCTTCTATTGGTCGCAAGGAGCAAAATAAATGGAAGAGCTCAGCTTTGCCGAGCTAATCCATACGGGCCCATCTCCTTCTGTTTGCCATTTTAGAAACTCTGTTCAGGGAGATCCACCTCTGTTTACGTGATCCCTCTCCATTTCAGTGTCATTGTAGAAAGGGCCTAAAGGCCCAGTCACACTGTCAAATATTTGTCTCTAATATATTTGACAATAGAGTTGGAGGGTAAGTATTGGACGGATAATGGCGTTCAATTTTCTTTATCAAATAAATTTGGACAGACAACCTCCAATATGTTGTAAATCATGACACACTATCAACGTTTATTTTTGTGTGAGCTAGTTTCAACTTTCCAGTTTTTTCCTTTATTTTTAAATTAAATAATGCATCACAGTGCTGGACGGAATTTCTGAACTTGTTATGTTTGTCCAGTTTAGAATATTTTTTAACATGAATAAATTTAACCAAAAATAATATTCTAAATACAGTGAAAAACATTTTCAGGGCTTTTTTAAAGTTATAGAAATTAATTTTTATTTTAACGCATGGATTTTTTTCGCGTTCGACGATCATATTAACATTATTTTAGTTTTTTCACTCTTTGTACCCTCTTTAATCAGCCACGTGCTCTTCGCCATTTTTAAGAATCGTTGAAACGGAAATGGTTATCATTTTCGTTTTCGTTTGGCGCGATTTTGATTGGCCTGTCGCACCCAACATCCAACCCATTTTAGAGTCCGTCCTATACGCAAAATGTTAGATGGGAGACTCAATTCATCCAACTTGTCAAAACAAGTTTTCTGCGACGTCTTTACGCTCAAACTTTGATATACATAGTAGAAGGTGTTGGAAGCAAAAATTTGACAGTGTGACTCCCAAGAGGTGGGTAGGGGGTCCGGGTGGCGAAGGGGGGAAGTTGTTTTGTGTTTTGATCGCTCTTACCTCCCTCCCCCATAGTCCAGGAAACAAAAACATAAAAAATCACAAACCCGTGAAAAAAATTTCCAAAGCTGAATTTGTGCACAGTGGTAGAGTCAAATATGCTGAATAACTTACCGAAAGTTTACCGCTGTAGATCTTGTGCGTTTCACCGAAAACGTGCGGTTTAGTCCTAGATGACAGCGACTTACAGCAGTCCATTGAAATGTTTCCTATTTATGCATTTGTTTAACGTAGACTCTCCATAAACATACGAAAATAATCTAGAAACGTTATGAAACACATATTCTAAGTGTTAATATTAAGGGTTTGATCATCATTTATGCCTAGCGGCGAGAGGGTGTCTGTTCCAGAAATACTAACTCTAGTCACGTACGGGTCTGCTGCTCGTACAATAACCTATCGTCAGTTTATCAAAACTTTGCGGGGAGTTCAGACGTTTCTCGGTTAGCTCTGGTTTTACCATAGTAACAGAACAAAATATTGTGATTTCATGTTCTTATTACCGAAGCTGAATGGCGTTTGAAGTAAAAATTAAACTAAGTTTGCTGGATATTACGCGAATAAAAGTGCACACGTTTCGGATGAAATAGCAAGTTCATTATCATTGTCGGTCAAAATACTGTCGAAGGTTCGTTGTGAAACTTAACATTAAAATAAAATAAATATTATCTCTAGAAATAACGCTATTTTTTCCAGTGATAATTGTATTATTCGTGATTTTATTTTATTGATATTTTAGAGATTGTGGAGGAATCACGCTACAACACAATTTTACCTAAGAAAATCATATCGTAATCTAGGACTTAACTGCACGTTTTCAGGGATACAAACAAGGTCTTCAGCGGCAAACCTTCGGTATGTTATTAAGCATTGTCGACTCCAATAATGTGCAAACATTCCGCTTTGAAGAAAATTTTCACAGGTTGAAACCTTTGCTTGCTTATCTACCAGCCGTGTGGCAGCTCTGCCCGGGGCTCCGAGCCGCTGGCTGTCGACGAGAAACCAGACACCCCCTCCCCTCCTCCTTGGTCTGGTCGCTTTGTCCTCCTGGAACCTGGACATGGAACAGGCCCTGCGCGGGAAGGAAGTATACCTACTCACATAGTTACAGTCCGAATAAAATATCATGCGTGTGGATTGGATAAGATCGTGGGTTCGATGACCTCCAAGTAGAGCCACAGTTATTTCGCTGGTTTTTGAGGGTAGCAAAGTAGACTTGAAGCACACACAAAAAGAATACGTATAGGCAGATGGAGTCTAGTTTGCAGTTAAATAAATGCGCGAAATAATGAGTTTCTCAACTGGGTTACTTGAGATTCGGTAAATGTTTGATTGAGGGTTCTCCATTGGCTCAGAGTTCCCCCCAAATACGCAGTGAATCAAAATGTATAAGTAAGGCCTAAATGGATTTTAGCGTATCGCGAAATGAGACCGCGAAGTTTCCAGATATGTATCCGAATGTTAGCATATTGGATCCCTTAACTAAGGGACCCACTAAAATTGCATCGTAGTGGACGCGGCCATCTTTGCGTTGATTCCGAGCTCTCACAACGGACATGCGTCCACTAAATAGAGATTTCTATGGATGCGACACTCGCATCCACGAATACGGCCTAACGTCCATTAGCTTCGGAATCGTGTTTTATTTTGTTTTTATATGATATTGCTTCAGGTTTTCGGCATAACATTTGTTTAAGCGTAATTGATAACTCCAATAGAGACAAATAAAGACGTTAGTGAAAAATTATCCAAACGCGAATTTAAACTTATAATATAATTATTTTGATTACTAACATTTATAACATTCACACTACATTTTTTTTAAATTGGGCGTTGTTATTTACGTTTTGCTGAATATTAGTAGATATCACGACTTAAAATGGCTACGTGAACAATAGTTCGACCAACGTCAACAGGTGGCGCTAACAGTACAAGAATTCGGATACTATCCATGCATTATAAATGTGCCCTCTACATTGTGGCTGCATTTGCTAAGGGATGTAGGGATGTGCGTGTTATAGACGGATACAGCCCATGAGTCCGGTCACGCCGGGACAGTGGGGTCTGGACCATTATAGCACCGACATGCCTCATGCACAGAAATGTTAGGAACTATTGTTTTTTCAAGCAGTATATATTTAAAGCCAATTAGCACACGTGTTACTGTAAGTACCTATGTCGTTAATACAAACTTGACATGTGTGTTTCGTTTATCTAATAACATTAATATGTGAATTTTAACGAATTCCTCAAATTGTTGACTTAAAAAAAAGCATTAAAAACAATTAAATACGAGCCAAAATATAAAATGTACACTTTTCTGTAAACGGAGTTCTAAAAGTTTACTATTCCTGGTACAGTTTTCTTTAAACAGAGTTTTAAAAGTTTACCATTCCTGAGTTTTTAGTGTGACGGCCATTTTTTAAAATATTCAATTATAAAGAAAACTGACTCATAAAAACTACCTGGACCACCTCCTTGACGGCCCTGGGCCAGCCGCGCGTCCCGCGACTGGGACCACGACTCGTTTCCAGAGAACTTTCAATGATTCATGAAGTGGGCAATTTTGACTTATGCAGTTTTTTTTGGACGCATGCCATTGCAGTTATATAGTATTGAAAATAAGGGAATTATACAACATACAAGAATCATATATAGAGATGAGGCGCAAAACTTGGGCTGAAACTACCCGGTTCCCCCTTTTTCACTCCTTTCTTTTTTGCGTTTTTGAATTAACTCCATCATCATCGTTACGTGCAGGTCTTACCTGGGCCATAAATAAGGGGTGTGATCAAAAAATTGGGTGAGTGAATTTTTATAGCAGAAACTGCTGACTGTACATACATATATTTGAAGTAATAAGCCCGATATTAGGATCCATTGGGATAGTGTGTCAAGTTTGAACAAGTTGTGATTTGTCATTCGTCTTCCAGAGCCAGAAGAGTGAGGTCATGTTTACCATGTCTGTCACGCATCAAGGATAGACACTCGTAAATTTCACCGATTCGTCTGGCCTCAGGGTAGAATTCAAAGTTATTGGTGCTCTCAACCCATGTTTGTTTTCCCATTGGTTGATTTACTAGCGATTACACTTTTATCCTTATAAATTGGCACTACCTGATGGCATACTTTTCTCCCAGCTAGGCATCGTTGGTTCACGGTCGTAGAGGGCCGTGTCCATATAATTGCAGTACAGTCATGAACACAGTGCAAAAGTATAAAGGGTTGCCTTATATCTTGCGACCAATTGGATATGTGGGATTTCCGTACCTCTAATTTTCAAATAGAACCTAACAAACATTTTTTTTTTAACTGCGTCTTTTCTTTAACTCTCGGTACCCAAGAATAATTACAGATTCGTTTACTTGCATACTTCATGTCACTTCCGGGGACAAGTCCATACAAGTATATATGTCATACATATTCGTACGCGGCTGAAGTTAGGTTCAGGTTAGGAATAAAAAATCTGTGTGAGGCGCGCTGGCAACGTCGCCTCCGCTGGTCGCAGTGCGGCACGTAGCAGATGCAAGCCAGCGCAGTCGACTGCCATGCAGTTGGAGCGGCCCCTAGCAGACACGCACTAGAGCGGTATCCAAATACACAGGGATGCGTCAACAGCACATAACATCTCTACATCCCTTAGCAAATGCAGCCACAGTGCTGAGTGCTGATTGAAGATACATATCTAATGGATCGATAGTATCCGAATACTTTTACTGCTAGCATCACCTGTTGACAATTGATTGTACTGATGTGCATGTAGCCATTTAGAGTCGTGATAGCTACGAATATTCAGCAAAACCTAAATAACAATGACCAATTTAAAAAAAAATGTGGAGTTGCGGTTATAAATGTTAGCGATAAATTAAAAGTTTATTATGAATTTCAAATGATTAAAAATACCTTCTTAAAATGAGCATTAAATATACCTGTAAGTTTAAAGTTCAACCTTTCAGTAATTCTTATCAACGTTTTCATTTGTCTCTATTTGAGTTATCACTTACGCTTATAACGTTTTAAACCAATTTTATGCCAAAAACTTAACTTATATTACAAACAAATAAAATAAAACACGATTCCGAAGCTAATGTATGTAGGGACGTGTTAGTGGATGCTAGTGTCGCATCCCTAGATATCTCGATTTAGTGGACTGATGAAGAGATGCATCTGCATACCTTGTGAGGATTCGGAAGCAACGCAGAGATGACCGCGTCCACTACGATGCACCTCGGGCGAATACTCGTAGCGAAGACGCGTACGCCTCGTGTCTAGCAACCAGGTCTACCAACACTCGCACACGTTTAATTCGGTGTCCATTGTCCACTGGCTGCTTCCACGTTTTACCTTCCGGCCGGATTGCTTGTGACTGGATCATTTTAAATATTGTAATGTTGTTACTGGTAAGGACAGGTATTTTTCGCTAGGAAATCTGAACGATCACGTAGACTTTAATAAGGCATGCCCGCAGAAGAAGTTACTTCTTTGTAATTGGCGGACTCCTGCAAGAGAAGCCATTGCCTTATTTGGCCGGGCCATTCAGGACGCGTTTGCTTCCGCACATAGTGACTCTGATTTGTGTGCCGACAGTATACATGTACACAAAAGAAACTCAACAAATCACGAAACACAAGCTATGTTACTGTTTTTTTTTTTTTTTAATATTTAACAAGTCTCGAAATCTTTTCGCGAAAAATACCTAGTTATCGGTTTCTTGTGTCCTTCGAAGAGTGTGAAACCTACCTACGATCCAGAGATTTGACAGTTGACAAAAGTGGTACCAATAATCCACGCATCCTTCTGCTACTATTGTTCCGCCAACAGTGTTCGTAAACAACTTGTTGTAAAGCTTTGCTTGTGACAGTTGGGAGATGAGTAGCCTACCGCTGGTGCTACTTTTGAAAACTGTCAGATCTGAGTTAAGTTACAAAACACAGACTATCAACAGACTGTCGGCTCCATATGTGCCACTCTCTCACGGAGACCTCGAGCGTGTAGAACATCCTCAGGAAGGTACGCAGGCGGCTTCAACACTTCCGCTCTGAAGACATATGACAGCTCATCCTGCGTACTTGCGTCCAGGATGAACGGAAAAGAGAGAGAGAGAGAGAGAGAAGAAACTTTTCCTGTTACGTGCTTCAACACGCCGATGATGTCAGGCTGGGTTTCGAGAACCGTTAAGGACACAAGATGGCAGCAGACGGAATACTTTTTGATATGTTAATGAGGACGTCACGGCGACTCGAGTTCCTGGCTGCCCCGACTACTTCTTCGTGGGAAGGGGCGAGTCGTGGGATACCCGCTCCCTTCTTATAATCGTCGAATGAATAAAACAGGGTTTGACTGTTTTCTATTGTCACACTTTGAGTAAAAATGCAGCAGATTTTTCTTTTCTTTTCATTTCTTCCACTGACTACTATCCACACAAACTGGTTTATTTTAAACTTGTGACTTGATTATCTAGTGTCTTTAAGTAATTGTTAGGTACATTCAAACACACATGGTCAAACAAAAAGTAACATAAGTATTTGTATTTGAACATAAACGTTTATCGAGGTCTCCCGAAATCTTAAAATTTGAGGCATCAATTTATAATTTTTGAATACTCTGTTTTTAATACACAAGGATCTTACGTTGTAACATTTGTAAACATAATAAAAACTAGTATTCTTTTACTTATGTTTGATTTTTAATAGACACTCCTATGTATAAATAACTATATGTTTATTAATATATAGATATATATTTTAAAAAACTCCAACATTGGGCTTGATTTTCAGTTAACTGAAAATAACTACTGAAAAACAAAACCATAAAGAATTAGGAAATATTTTTTTTTCTAAACAGAGCCACGTAAAAAACGGACACTGTCACATAATTGAATGTTGTTTAGTTTACAGAAAACCAAAGTTTTTAAAAATAAGTTTCGCGCTAGAATCTGCCCAATCGAGGCGTCTTTTGTACGTTTCCGCGCTTAAACCATATTGACCTATAACTGTCTTAACGTCTCCTTGTCATCTGGGTTATCGGAGATGGTTAAGGTGGATGAAATTATGATGGTGCATTGACGGAATGGATTGTTGGGGGAAACAGGAGCGCACCGAGAAAACCCACTGGCTCAAAGGCAACTCCTGTCTGAGACGAGTGATCTGATTACTCGCATCGAATCCTCTCTAATACACCCTCTGTTACAAATCAGGCGAATTCCGGAGACCTGTTCTGTAGCAGTTTAGACTGCGCTAACCTATAAGTAATCAGTCCTGTGGCTTTAATTAGGCACATGTAGATTTTGCGAATATATTTCGAGATCGACTGTGTGTTATGACACTGCGGCACGTGAACCACAGTAATTGTGTGTGGACGTAAACGCGTTCTGAATCACCCGGTGGCCGCCAATCACAAGGAAGAAACAGCTGGCGTAGGCATACCGTGTTGCAGTCTAATTAGAATTCTGATATTTTTCGTTAAAAAAATACAGGCTCCTATCCTTAATTTATAGCTGCTCCTACAAATTACCTATTTCCTATTTGTCCACGAGTTAGACACGCGTTTTTTTACTTGCCTGTTATTAGCTTCTAATAATTTGTAATATGTCACATAACGACGACTTAAAGATAACAATAATTCAAACGAACGCGGTTGTTAATTTTTTTTGCTCCAAATAATATCGCAAAATTTGCGGACCTTTTGAGAGAGGGCTGTGATGAACATGTTGAGTTAAAGTTTAAGGTAGGTATTAACGGACCTCGGTAATAATGACATGGTAGGTATAAAAAACTATAGAATGTAGTGTCAAAATAATCTAACTACGTTGTACATTTGTAATAATGAATATAGACCTGCAAAATGCGTGTTATTTTCTAGTACCAGAATGTACCAAACAATTGTACACAAATAAGTCTATGTCTATTGTCCATTTAGTGGCTTCCGCATTTTAAATTCCGGCCGGATTGCTTGTGATTCTAATTTTGTAATGTTGTTAGTGGTTAATTATCCTTTGGATAATGTCAAACCTTCCTACGGTTTAACGAGAACGCAATTAAAGTGCACAATTGTATCCGTTCCATCCTCTCTCCAAATAATAACTTGAATTTCGCTATACGCTATAGTGTAGTGTTGAAACGATTGATGTTCACCAAATAATTACCATCACTTTGATGGTAGGCTATCAAACGAACTTCGTTTCCAAACTGCTGTACGTTTGCGTCGGGCAGAGAGCCAGTCTCGTATCGTCGCACGTTGCCAGCGGTTGTCGCACACGGGAGCTGGATGCAAGCGAGGTGTATTGCGCGCGCGTGTGTTGGAAATGACCTGGAGGGAAGGGGGGTGTTTCAAACGGTGGGCGGACTGGTTCCAGGCTAGCTGAGCACCGAGCAGCGCCGGTCCTTTTGAATAATGCAGAGTTCACACGAGATACCTACTTCAACCATTCCTGTTCTCTTGGAAATGTTAAAATAACGTTAGAACAACTGAACACTATACTTTTTCATAAGTATGTCTTTCATCTGCTGCTTGCAAAGCAAGTGCTCTAAAATTATTGTTAATTTTTTGTGTTTAGGATTAAATACTCTATCGTTATTGCCGAAGCATTTATTGCCTAAGCCTTTTTAGAATGTTCATTGGTCGATAACAAGGTCACGTCATTTGGCGGGATACACGTGATTGGGTAACCATTTATTCTCGGTGTTTATAACTGGTTCAGGTGTCAAGAGCGTGTCAGCATTGTAGTCCAATCATCAGAGTGAATCAGTTGTGAATATGTTTTAAGCCTGTTATGACACACCAGAATAGTGGTTGATTATCTGAGTAATGGCACGAAAACAAACGTATTTTGACTGTAACATCAGGGTCTTAGCTGTTACTTTTGTCTCCATGTGTTTAGTTATAACTCAATTTTTTTTTTATAAATTCCGACTTCAGATACGCATATTACAAAAATAAACTCATGAGTAAGAACTACGTTCATGTCACAGATGAATTATTGATTACTTCATTATACAATCATGCCACTCTCGAATAAAAAAGTTATGTCCCTTACTGTCGATTGGGTGTCAGTATTTTTTATCAGTGTGTACCGTGCGTCGCGAAGTGTGATGATGAATACAATACTAAAAAAAAGTGTGTTCAAGGTGAAAGCTATCAAGTTTCATTAGAGCCAAACAATGGCTTTCTGTTTGACGGCAGGAAACTTCGCGAGGCAAAAAAGCAAATATTCTTCGCCGATACATGTGTTACTAGATACTGGGAGTGGTGTTGCGATGTGACGTTCTCGCGGATTCCACGGAGGCCTAAGAATTTACGTTTGCGTTGAAACTTAAGGACGTATGTCCCATACTAGGTATTTATTTTATTTTTACGTCTAACACGGTTAAACTTCAAATAAATGTGTGTCTATATACATATATATGTATATGTGTGTGTATGTGTGTAAATATATACATATATATATGTATATATAGTGGCTACTTTTTGCATGATAGGATGTCAAAGTTGAATTTTTAACACTTTTGTGCAGTGTGGATAAAGAAAACCAAATAGAATAAAGAACTGAACATTTTTGGGTTTAAAGGCAATGCTGCTGGCTACTTCATGGTATGATAATAATTCATTTAGGAAAGTTTATTCAGTTTTATTTAGCCTTTTAAAATCATATAAATCTTAAATGATCTTAAAGGACCAGGTAAAATTAATAATTTTTTCTTAAAGAAATTAAACCATATCGCCGAGCAGCCTGTAAAATTTAATTTAAATTTAAAAAAATAAACTTCCAGTTTTATATTTCATTTCATTCTTATCCATACAGCACAAAAACGGTAAAAATGCAATTTTGCCAGCTAATTATGCGAAAAGTATGATATGTATCTTTTTTAGTTTTGTAAAAGTTCAACTACTCAAACGATTGACAAGTTTAACCGTATGGAACGCAAATATAAAATAATGACGTGAAAAGGTACATACATCCTTAAGAGAGGAGGAATGTACTTCGCCGATAGGAGGATATACGCAAGTTCCACACATACAAAATTCTTTTAATTTTTGTTTGTCGGGACAGTGTCGACTGGTAAATTACGATTGTAATAACTTAATAAAATCTAGCCAAGCTAGAAGTGACAATGACCTGTGCACTCTAAAGGGTACTGTTTGTTTGTTCACTACTTCTTTAGGCGGGTTTTATGAAGTTCGTAAGAACGCAAGAACGACACACGCAACTAACACGAGAAAACTACAGTAGTTTATGAAACACGCAAAACGCAAGACTACAAGAAATTTACAACCTTAAAATTTAAAACCGAGCAAAATATTTTTACTAATAATATATTAAAAAAAAATAAAAATGGAATATTTTTATAACGTAATTTGCTTTCACTATGTGATAGTTTAATAAATAAAAACGTGATATCTAGGATACAAATACACACGTTTACATCTTTAAAAGCTTTCCGGAAACTTCATTTCAAAGGTAGAAGGCGGAACGAAAGTATAAACGCAAGAAGTTGAAAGTTGGCCGATGCTTGCATTCGTGTTTGTTTGAAACTGTGTAGTTTATAAAATATATTTTAAAAAGTCTTATTTAAGGTTTTGTGTCTTGCCTTTCTAGCGTTATTTAGTTTCTGGCATGGTTTATAAACTCGAGTGGATCTGATAAACACGCAGAAGTTATGCAACCTACGATACTTGGATGTCAACAAGACTGCTTACATTGCAGTGCCAAACAAGATTAAGGGGCCTCCCTAGTAGCATCAGAAGTTAGCGGAACACTATGTTTTTAAAATAATGATGGGACTTTATTAATCGACACTACGAATCTGAAAATTTTTCACCCACGAGAAGATAATACACGAATTGTCTGTATACTTTTACATTTTTGTTTTTTTCTATCAAAATATGAAATAAAAAATCACCAACTTGTCCAACTTTGGGGCCATTTTATACTGCTTAGGAGAATGACAGAAAAAAAGTACAAGTCTAGAAAAAAAGATAATTTTTTTCTGAAGAAATTCATGTATTTAAAACATATAGTCATCGCTTTGAATTCCGAGATATCTTTTCCACAATTTCCGCAAATCCTGAAAGTTTTCCACCGTCTCGTGCTGCCGCTCGGCGAAGCCAGCTCGCATCCCACAACTCAGGTAGCGTGGTGGAGGAACCCGTTCCCGGAGGGGAGTCAGGCTACCTGTGTGTGCGTGCGTGCGTGAGAGGGAGACAACCCACAACCGGCACCGGTAAAAGATAATCCCGTGACCGAAAGAAATTCTCAGAATTGCTTTTAGTGTGCCTCGCCACAGTACCATGTGCTCGACTTACTCTGTGACTATATTCGTGTATCTCTAAAACATTGCTTTTGTTTAAACTACAAATATCCTAAAGCTTACCATACTAGATCATGTATTACGAAATAAAGTATTGAAACTAATCAATCAACACATTGAAAGTTGTCCTACAATCTATTTATTGGTGGCTTTACAGTCTCGCTAGCTAATTCGACAAAATTTATATTTAATTTTTAACATGAAAATACACTTCATTGTTTTTCCTTTTATTTTTAATAAAAATTCAAGAAACAATTATTATACCACCCAATATTTTTTAAAATTATTTTAGTTTTCCAAAATAATTTTACACATCCTACAATGCCGGGGAAAAATTTTATACTGGTATTAACCAAATGGTTAACTATTTACAAAAGTTTTGATACTTAAAAATGTAGGTTTTATATAAAATGTATTTTAAATTAAAATAAAAATCGTATTTTGAAAACTAAATGTCATTTTGCTATGCTTTATGGTTAGATAGATATCTGATTGCCTGCACTGTTTTAAAAATGTTCATGGGATGATATATAAAAAAATAAAAACTAGGGAAGTTCTATATTAAATAAGCTAGTCAGAATTATGTAAATGTTCCTCCTGGCGCAGGAATCACGAGGAGGATTGAAGATGAGGTCAGTGACCGATCGCTCACATATGTAGTTATGGATGGTACGTTATTAATTATAAAATTAAAAAACCATTTTGAAGTTAAAAAGTATAATTAGTGGCAATGTTTAATAAAGATGACGTAAATTTTCTGATAAACTTATTTCTACAGCTCAATTAATTAATAAGGGCAGGAAATAAATTTTTTACAGCAATTATACAAAATTATTAAAAAAATTTAAACCACAATTAATTTATCCAAAAACCAAAATTAAGTAAATATTGCCCACACATTACAACATCCACGAAAGAACTTTGCAAATTATTTTTGTTATATGCATTATTTTGCATTCAAGTTCTTTATTTTTTTATACTTCACCTACTTATAATTGTTACATATTTGGCACATGGTCCGTCACGCCCAATTAAAGGGCCTGAATAAGTAGAACGCGTTTCTGATCAAATTGCACGCCTGTTACTTTACCTGCAACCCGGAGCGGTGTGAAATAAATTATTGTACATTCGTGACGTTGGCAATCAACTTAAATATTTATGAGTTAAAACCAAACATAACTATAACGGATAATCAAAGAAATTTAGAAATTTTGAAAGCTTGTTCTGTTTTTATATAGTACACAAAGCAGTTAAACCATAAATTATTTCTTGTTGAAAAAAAAATAATCCTTAACCTTTCATGATTTTTTTAATTTATTTTTATTACCAGATATTTCCGTTTAAGTAATACTTATATATATAACAATATAGCAATCTAGAAAAAAAATTAAGGTAGCCTTATTCCAAATATGTTATGATAGACGTTAGTTAACTAAGAATATAAATTCGCTTTACAACCACAGCTTGTACACAAGTAAAAAAAAAACATGGTTCTACTTACAGGCCGTATTGAACGTAGGGTAGGTTTATGACAAATACAACAGCAATAAACATATGGCTGAGTCTGCTTTCATGTACACTTTTTTTTTAAGTTATCACTTTTAAAGCGGGTAAAGGGTACCTATCAAGTAGCTTAGCATTACCCAAAGTGAATGTCGTGCTCCAGAAAATGTTCGAACTATGTAATATTTGTATCACTGTTGCGTTACAGACCTGCAACTTTTTTCAGTGCGCGATGTCACTCTCATGTAAAAATATGTCGTGTTTAGCGCAAACGTGTTCGAATGAATCCACATCGAGCTGCCAAAGAATACCTATCGATGTCGGCAACATACATAAGTATACAAACCAACGTTTACAAGTGTATTCATACGTAAGTATAAAACTGGCGGCGGGCCATGATGCAGTTGGTTCTTCGCGTACAGTCCACTGACGGGATAAGAAGCGTCAAAGATCTTATATGGCTATTCTGTAAACTTGTATGTCATTTCACTGCCTGCTTTAGACAAACAACATCCATTACTTTTAGCTTTGGCTTGAAAAGAATTACTCCGGCCGGCTTTCTTATATTACTTATTTCAGCTCCTCGTGCGACCAGTGTGTATACCTAATTTGTCCGCGGCCTTATCTTTGGGTGAAAGTTATTTGTAAGGGAAGTTGTATCGGTAATGTTCATCATGTATTACATAACAATTCGACTTAGATACGCACATGTGTTTTTAAAATATATGTTTAATAACTTGCAATACAATGTATGTGTTGAATTTCATGTATTGAATTTTTTTTTACATTATGTACGAACATAATAATCACAATATTTAATGAGAAATTTTTAAAACATTTTACAAAGTAATCTCTAATTTCTTCCACACCTCATGGTTAACCTTACTATTTTATTTCATGTTTCAGTTGATTTAAACTGTTTGAAATCATAATATGACGGACAATGAAGAATATTAGTTTCAGTAAATTTTATGAGAGGATTTACTTATTACATTAAATATACCTCAATTTTTACCTCAAAGGAAAATAGTTGCATATCATTAAATGATAAATATTTGTTTCCCATTAATATAGTTTATGAACATAACTTATTGTTATAATACCTATATTAGTTAAATTGTGTTTTTGTAATGCTCTCCTATTTCAGTAAAATTTTTGGGCAAATTGAATAGCATATAGTCGATCTTTAACATAAGTTTTTGGAATACATAAATATAATAAATTATGTTCTCGTGATTTTAACAATTAAATATTTCTTCGCATGAAAAAATTAATTAACTAAAAAATATTTCAGTAATTTATACTTAAGGACTAAAAAATTTTATTTTTATAATATAATAATATTGTATGTATGTATACTTTTCTGAAAAAAGTAGATTCAAGAAAACAAATTTTCTTTTTTTAAATTTTGTTCTTGAACTTACTTGACAAGCGATATTGAACTTCAACTTTATACTTTCGGTATAGTACTTTTCGATTTATTTTCTCCAAACGGGAACTAAAAGTAAAGAATAAATAACATTTTCCTCTATAATTATTGCAGCCGTATACTGAAAAGTTTAACTTTCCTTTATTTGCATGACGCGGAGCTCCTAACTACACAAAATTTTTGTTATTTATTTTGAACGTTGTATTTATGTTTCCTTACAAACTTAAATGAACCCCTTAACATTTAATTTCATCAAAAGTTATACAATATAAGTATCAAGTTAAAATATTTTTAATTGTAGTTGTGGCTATTTTGTTGTTGAAAATGACACTCTTAAGTTTGAATGAAAGTGAGATATGATAAAATTATATTTGTAGTTAAAAACAGATAATTCATTTCAAATTCAATCTTTTGTTACATGCATATTTCCAAATAAATTTGACAATATATTAAATTCTATGCATTTGAATCTATTCGTATATTCTGCAGCATTAATTCCTATAAGCAAATACTTATTACGTACAATGTACTTTTAGTCCTGTCGTATAGTTATGCAAAAAATTGTATCAAAAGTATTGTTTCTTCTATGCGGTTATGGTTTAAAAAGGAAAAAAAGTAATTTAATTTATTTTTAAATTCGGTTGTCAGTAAGAACACGTATTTAGTGTAATACGACATATATTATTCTGTTTATTAAAACATTACTATCGATAACTCCATTTTAGATTTATCTGTCTATGTTATATTTCAAATTGATTCTTTTTCTTCGGCTTATGACAGCAGCAAATTTTGTTTTATCGCATATGTAATGTTTTTATGTTTTGCATATTATAATTAATGAGTTAGTATTGTTGGCGGGTGAGGCTTTTTCACAAATGGACGCGTTCTTGGCGGCTAGCAGGTAGGACGCGTGTATTACGCAGGCTGGATAGGGAAGTACGACTGCGGGCGAGCTCCATGATAGAAGCAACGGGAGTAGTAGCACTCGGCTATTTGTATAGGTTGGGATAGCTGTGCGAATGGTAGAACAGATCACGGGACTATGGTGAGGAAAAAGGTCCCAAGCTCGACATCCCGACGATGAGACCGTTTACGAACTGTCGATGGATCATCAGGAAAGTTAACAACTTCTTCAGAAACTTGAGTCCCTCTTTCAAAATTCAGTTTAATACCTGGAGATGACTATATTCGGTGTTCTACCAAGCGAAGCATACTCTTAATTCATTACTAGTTGATGTTTAATATTTTGACGCAAAATAAAATTGTGAATCAGCTTACTTTGCTCATGCCAGGTTTTACAAGTTTTGTCAAAGTTAATTAAATGAATAAAAATTGTGTCCCTTTGTTACTGGCTACCCGCAAGAAATTATCATGGTGAATAATAATAATTTTAAGTCGACATGTAATATTTTGATTTTTATGGGATTGTGTTTTGGTAATGGTGTGTGTAACTGTCTTGTGTATTTTATTACATTCACTTCACGTAACGAATTGTCTGAACGTAATGTTATTGTTAGTTTGTTTTAATATTTCGTTTTATTGAACAAAGATACATAGTTTGCCACTTCGAGCGACTACAGAAATGACAATACAATTAGTTTACAGTGTTCCAAACATTTTAGTTTCCTCTACTGTACATGGGGGGAATATTTTTTATGTTATGTTTACTGAAACCATTTTACGCGCTAAGTGAGATGTTGCGATTGAGTAGAAGGGAAAATATGTCATAAAACCCTGCGTAATGTTATGAATTCCATTCATTCGTTTACTCTGTGATCCGGAGGGTCTAATGCGAAGACTGAATACATGTGCACTTCCTCTATGTAGAGTGGCTTCATTGAGATGAAAGCAAAGCTCACGTTGATGAAATACTTATTAATTAAAAAATTAAAATGTTGTTTTATGCTTCAATTTCTGTTAGTGTCGTACACAGATTAAAAATGTAATGCAGAGTTCCTCAGTTTTATGTATATTGAAATTTGCTCATGTGTAGAGTAGTTATTAAAAGCATTAAAAACATATATGACGAATTGTTGTGTATTATTTCCATTAGGCGTGACCATGAAAATAGATAAGATTTTATCATTATGTGAAATCTACATTTTAAATGTTGGCGTTTAAATATTTATGAAAGCGTGTGATCTTAAAGCACTATTTATCTATTAAGGAAGTAGGTAGTTTCTTTGATTTTAGAAGGGTTTTTTAAACAAACAACTAAATTAATTCAAAAATTTGAACTACTGCAAGCAAAAAATACTTTATTCCATTTTTATTTTAAAATTAGCCATTGTATTCTACCTTGCTTACACTCTATTATCGAAAAATATATTTTTTTGACAGAGATGAATACCGTAAATTAATACACAAAACATACATGTTTTCGTATGATACAATAATAGCTAGTGACAGTGACGAAACCAAAATTATTTTGATAGTTTGTATAGAAAATCCCCAACAGTAGTGGTGGTATATTTAGGGATTTATTTGTAGATGGGTAAGTACTATTCCACAATAAAAAGGAGTTATCGTCAATTATCAAAGCAGCCATATTTCGTATCTTCTTTGACAGCCTAAATACAGCACCAAATGACGTACTTGGCTAAAAATTAATTCCAGCTGCATGCGTAGATTCCGGGAGGAGGGGAGAATCTCAGGGTGGCCTGAACCTCCCTGAAATAAAAAAGTCCGTCTGAGGGGCCCCGCTTGCATTTGCAAAATCTTCACGTTATCCCGTGGGCCTCATGGGAATCCTACAAATTTTCGCCCGTGATTCCAGCTATAAATTTCACTGACACCTTGAGCACAACAGTCAGTGCACACTGAGTTCTTCCATACCACCCGCACTTGTCTTCGATAAAATCTGAACTCAGGTGGATTCAGCGTGACTGACTAAGCCTGCAGTCTGAATCCACCTGTAGGCCGCTGTTGCAACAGCTAAGAAATGTACACTGCTCGTAGTGAACAGTCTGTATGTAACTCGAAACGTGATTCCAGTTCATTCGTGTATACTTATTCATCATATTATGCAACCTTAAAGTCATTAAAAAAATATGCAAAAATAAAATAAAATGCTAAACGTGTAATAAGAGCCAGAAAATAATAATATGCAGTAATATTTAGTGTAAATAAATACGACGTGAACCCTAGAATACAAAGTTGACGATGTGTCGTTGGTGGGAACACTTGTTTGTTCCTGACATTTTTTTTCTTTACAGAATTTAAAAGTAAGTTAGACATGCACTTTTTATTCAGGAAGTAAGTTAAAAATTTATTTGTCGTTATTGCGATTTAAAAAGTTGATTTGTGTCTAAGATTAAAAATAATTAATATTATTTTCATCATTTTATTCCCAGTTTTATTACTCAATTATTAGTAGGACGTGATTTCTCGTCGCGGTGCGGAATACTTTTATGAATGAAAGCATAACTGTTCGTGCAAAACCATTCATCACACAAATGTCAGTTCGAAAGTATAATGTTGGAAATTTTTTTAATGATATAATTTTTGCATTTTTTCCCCCCTGAAAACACAAGCTAACACATCGATTGTTGGTGACAGCATTTTTTGTAATGTATGTAAATCTCTTAATTATGTAGAACGTTAATTAAAATAAAAATACATGTTTTAAACAGAATTGACGATTGTTTGCATTTCATGGATATGGACTAGATCGCAACACTAATTTAATGTTTCAAGTTAATAAACACTGTCAGGAAGCAAGCAAGGCAATATGAGAACATTATCTTTTGGTTGAATGTAGCGAAAGGGAAAAACAGTCACCTTTCTTGCCACGATCTTGTTCGCAGATAACGCAGGTATAAGTAGCAAATGGACTCCACACAATGACAACCCTCCCATTATTCCGCCCCCCCCCCCCCCTCGCTGAAACGCCCTCTCCCCCCTCCATCACGGCGCAGGCGACAGTCTCAGGTATATCGCCCCGCCCAACCACTGGCAGTAGCACGTGGCCAGTGGCCCACCGCGCTAAACATTTTTACTAGGGAGGCCCCTTAAATCTGCGGCTTAAGAAACACCAAGTAAAAATGTAATTTAGAAGGAATTTCACTTAACGTTTTTTCGTTAACATGTCATAGTAACATTTATTCATTTATTTCATTCAGTAGTTATTTTTTGTTAAATTTAAATTGCAAGTAGAAAATTACATTAAAACAACTTTTCAACCTTTAGAGTCATACCCATGGTGTAAAACTGTAAAGAAAGGGAGGTGAAACCGTCCGGCCACCCAAACTCGTCCTTCACTGGGCACTACGTCACCTTGGTCGCACCGCCCGGTCTACACGCAGCGCGCTTACGGGAATACCACGCGCACACAGTTCAATTACAATCGTTTGAATAGTAAGAGTTACCACGAAGCATAAAAATACTTTGCTGTGTACATTGTATAGCATGCATTTAGAACATACAGTTTAAATAAATATATTAGTATCAAAACACGGAATTTATATTAACAATAAAATTAATGAAGCAATATTTTTTTCCGCTGTTTCATCACTTCAAAATGTTGACTGGGTCTTGTATTTATCTAGATACCGCAATGGCCATAAATGTCAGCACTGTCGAAAAAAAAAATAATTTTACATAAAACGACACAGAATTGTACCTAATGGGAATTTTAATGAATACACTTCGAAAATATTTATTATGAATATTAATAAAATAGAGATAATAAACATTCAGGAAGCCGGCGACAAAGAATAATTCACACAAATTATAAAAAATCTGACACAAAATAAAGTTTTTTAAATACTTATTTGTAATTTACGCAACCATAAGCGCTTTTGATTTATTTACTAATTTTAATTTTTATTTAGTTAGAAACAATAAACAAAAGGATAAATAACGACCAAAAATATATTTAAAAAATATATTAAAACATATCATTAAACCAAATAGCTCTAGAATATTCAGCAAAATACAGCTTGCAGGCATTACGCTGAGAATGTACTTAGCAATGGTCCCTGCAGACTTTATTTTTAAGTATTTAAAACGGCAGTTTTTTAAACGCGTTAAATGCTATTTAAGGCATAAAACACAAACTCTTAAACAAAATTGTACTATTATCTAAACGCTTGAATGGAAAAAATTGGCAAAATCAAAAGTTGATAACAATGAATTCATTTACGTTAATTTTCATTATTGTGTGTAAACTAACAAAATAACACAACACAAGCAGATTGTAATGCCGAAATCTTAAAATATCTTTAGATAACTAACATATTATTAAAATCAGTATGATCACATGTAACTAGAGAAGTGGGCTAATTCACTTTCACACACTGCATTTTGAGCGGTATTTTGCATTAACATTATTATGTTAAATACATATGAATAGTAATGAAATAAAAATTTACTTCTTCCAAAGCCTATGCGAATTCATTTAAAACAAACATATTAGACCTCGAATTTCAAAAGTGGTTGTATGTAAGCCTGTTTTGTTTCTGTATATTTTATAATTAATATCTCACAGGTTTGCGTGTATATTTAAATATATTTAAACGTAATGACATAATACGTCCTCCCCACTCCATTAAAGAGAACCTTTTTAACAATAGAAAAAATGCGCATGTTTCTTTTTGATGTATAGGGGGTTCACATTCCTACTTTTATTCGATTTGTTTACACGCATTGATGAAATATTTTTTCCTCTTTATTAATGCTACACTACCTAGTGTTTAGGTTATTTCTATAACAAACAAGAAAAAAAATTAAATTGAAATAAATTCTGTAGTTCTCGCTGATGCCCGAACACACAAACATTTTAAAAACCATTGATTAGAGTTGTATTAATGTATAAATATATATAAACGTTTAAATATCATTGAATAAATTCATTCAATAAATAACTGTTTTACCGGGAAAGACTTTATTATTATAGATAATAACTCATTATTTAGCACGAAATATATTCCTGGAACTAATATTAACCTACAGTTAATCATACAAAAAGTTAAAAATAAATACTCGTATTACAAAACAAGTGAAATTTCTACTTAAAATGAAGTTTATTTAAACTTAAATCAGCTAACACAGAGGTTGTCTTTCCTTTTGCATACGTTCACCCACTTATTGCAAAAATGTACATTTTTTTGGAAAAGAAAAATATTTGATGCCAGAATATCGAGTCTTTTTGAAATAATTGTGAAATCCGAACACTGCACAGCTACATAAAAGCACTCAGGATTATGTAAGCACCAACAATAACAAAAATTCTCACGAGACGCAGATGAAATGGATGGGAAGCGCCTGGAAGAAGAGCGCTGGCTACAACCAAGGTGACGTAGCGAGGGAGCGCGTGGAGGGGGAAAACCTGCGCACGGTTTCACCTCCCCTTCCTTACACCGTGGTCCTACCCACCATGCCACAATAACAGTGTGCAGAACTTTACAAGAAAGTACTTGATTTAAAAATCGTTCAAGACATGTGAATAATGCCTTTTTATGGAAAGCATTTAAGTAAATGTTGAAGTCGAAATAGTAGTACTGTTTCCGGATTTTGTTTTTTAAATTGTACATCTTAGAGAATGGAAATGGCAAAAAACAAATGTTTTCAGAATAATTCTTAGCTTTTAAAATCCCAGTTGATATTCTTGAAAATTATCTTGGGACTTTCATTACACCTTTATTTTCATTTATACGTCATATAATGTTATGGTTACCATTCAGATCTCATTGTTACCTTATGTACGACGTAAAGACTGTGTGCCAGTCCACAGTCTTGCGCTTAGAGGCGTTACCACATTAGAATAACCAGCAAGTATCGCACTTAACCATCTGTAACATAAGTATATACATTGCTAGGCAGACCCTTTAATACACGTCTATGTGCATATCGCACCCTGAGTACAAGACTATCGTAACTCAAAAAATTGAGTTTTTGAGATATTTTTACCATACGCAGGAAAATATAATTATTTAGGCACTGCAAGACTATCGCAATATTATATTTACTTTTAAGGGACTTATGGCAAATAATGTAGTGTTGCACTCTAGAAAACATTATATAAGAATATGTGCAAGACTATGGTATCTGAGTTGTGATAGAATTGCATTGATTTTTGAGTTACGATAGTCTTGTACTCAGGGTGCGATATATTTAGTTTCTCTTCCCCCCAAAAAGTATTTATTACCATAAAAAAACTCGAGTCATTTTATTTATGGGTAGAACATTATTTTGTCGCAAGTAAAAACCTTTGCAGAAACAGTAGCATTCAAATACATTATCATCAAAATGGCTATGGATATGACTTTTAAGAGCGATGCCATTTAATACTTTGCACTCAAATTAGAAAAAATTGGAAAGTCCTCTAAAACAAACAAATTTAATTGTTAATATCTAAAAAAAAAAAAAAAAAAAAGAATCTGTCAATTTATATAGCTGGTTTCAAAGAATGAAGTTTGCTGATAAAAAAAAATTGATTTGTGAGTTTAAATCCACTGTTTCGAACACGGATCCACAGTAAACTTTACTATTTCGGTTACTGACCGTCCACAATAGCTCTTCAGTTAAATCAGCAGTCTACATAATTAATTAATATTAATTAAAATGTTTAATTAAACTTAAATTTAGAGTTTAAACATACCCTAAGGTTCTGTTTGATCCGCCATGTTGGTTTATCGTATCTTCTTGATATTATTTTTTTCTACGTGTGTTCCACTAATAAGCATTTTCATTTTAAGTTTTGCAGGAATGCTTTTCCATGTTATCTGCTGTTTGCATATAGCCCGACTAATTATTCTTTGCTAGTTGATCGTGCTTCGCTGTGAAAAGTCCACAAGCTGAACATTCTCGCGCTGTTCATACACGCCCCTTCTCGTGGGTACGCCTTGTGCCAAGCCTCGAATGAAGAAGACAAGAGCTTGAATATAATTTTGGAAATCAACTTATGAAAACAAAATTGCTAAGAACGGTAAGAACTAAGATAACCTGAAGGAAGAAAAAAAAAACAATTAAATACGCCATCGTGTTTTCAACAGTTTTTAAGGGCCTTCAATTTGAAAATTTATTTCATTAATACCGTGACAATATATGACAAAGATAATAACAGAAACACTGGCTTACGCTTCAAAAGTGAACAAAGCTTCAACAATGAAACAGTGGTTTCGGGAAATTTTGATCGTAAATATAATAATAATATAATAATAATAATAATAAAAACTAAATCCAATTATAAAAAAAGCAGTTTTGAGGTGCGCTTGGACTCCACCTGGATAATTTAAATTCACGGCTCTAGGCTACATACGCAAACTACAGACAGATCGACAAACTCTCTTTTTTATTAATGTATATTCAAATGTTCGCCTGACTTAATTACGCCGGTGTCAGTAACTACTAGTCACGGCCACTCTCTGGACGACACGAGGACCTCGGGAGCAATTTCTCACGTCACGGGTTCCGACCTTAACGCCTTCGGTTTTTACTGTCACGTCCAGGGCCACGTTCCACTCCCTCCCCCCTTTCTCCTCTCATGGCACGTTGTTGGTCGAGTAACTTGTTACTCGGTACCAACGTACACGCCATCGTACACAGCTGGTGACACCATCCGCCATCTTGTGTGGCCCGGGCACTGTTACAAATTACGCTTACGGAATTTTCAACGAAGAATTCACCTCGAATAGACGAAAATTTATTCCTTATTTCAGATAGCTGAATCTTCGTAAAAACTACGCCGTATTTCACCGAATTCAGTTTTTAAAGTAAAAACACGCGTAAAAGAAATAGGTTTTTATTTTTGCAGGAGTCTTAAAAGGTTATACATCCAGTATACCAAGAATATTCTTTGTGGAATAATGTTCAACGTAAGTGAACTTAGTACCCGTAGATTTACGAAGATAAAAGTAGGTAAATTCACGAAGATGCCTGAATAATTTGTAACCAGTGTTCTTCGTAAATATAAAGCAAAAATTTCTAACAATGTATGCACCAGTCGATGCGATTCTCCATGCGTTAATCCCGCATCGTGTAACCTGCCTCGAATTCGACGGTCCTCGGGAGTGTAATACCAGTGAATCCCACTTTTTCAACTGTCACTTGCAAATCTCGGACACTGAACACCACATGAAGTTGTTTATGAACACTCAACATAACAACAGGGGTTAAATGTGTAAAATAGGCCTGTTTCTCGCGATTATAATATTCGTCAAAATAAACAAGCATGACGCCTTTCCACAACGGAAGATCTCTGTTATAAGCCAGTCCAGGGCCGGCGCGTCCATATAGGCGAACTAGGCAACCGCCTAGGGCACCAAGTAGCTGGGGGCGGCGCAGCACGACACATAACAGCTGATATCATATGTTTAACGATTATTGAAACTAGATGAAAATGGATTTTTGTAACAGTTTGGAATGTTTATATTGATATAAGTAATTATTTAAAGTCCACGGTGACCTGTTTATGATTTGTAATAAGTAAAAAAAAACACAAACCTGCGTACATTTGATTGTTGACAAAATCTTAGGCTTACGTGATGTATTTTGATGCGAGGAAAAAAATTTTTGGGGTGTCCGGCCGGTTGGTTGGGGAAAGGGGGTGCATTAAGGTTTTTCGCCTAGGGCGCCAATTTACCTGGCTCTGAGCCAGTCCTAGCTTTCACCCAGTTTCCACAACAAATGAATAGTAGATTAATTGAGCTCAGTTTAAACATCGAGTTAGAGAGTATATTTTAATTTTTATTTAATTTGGTTACTGATTGATTACTTAATTGAGAATTTTATTTTTTGTTGATTAATTAAACTGTATATTTTAGTGTAGGTCTACATAAGTTTTATCTTTTTTATGGTTTATATTTTTTCTTTTGTGTCGTTTTTATTATTGACGTAATATTAAATTGGATCAAAACCGCTATCAGGTAAATAATTTTAAAATGTGTGTCAATTATACAGATTCTATAATGCTTCTTAACATCCATGATATGAACTTTAGCATGTTCTCGTACAAAATAAGCTTAAAAAAAAAATTGGTTGTCTGTAAAGTCGGTTTACGGACGATAGTTTAACGTGACGTCATAACAAAACATTGATGAAATGATGTCATAGTTTTATGAATAAAATTGAATCATTTTTATTGAATTATCACTATTTTGTATGGATACAAAGAAGGAGTGAAATGAAATCTACAATTTAATTGATAAATTTACTTTTATTTGCACTCATTAATTCAAATATGTTTATTACTTTAACGAAGAGATTATTTTAACTTTAACTTTTATACATGTTTGCTATTTAACTTCTTCCAATCTGTGTTATTCTGTTAAGGATAGGACGATGATAGGAAAAGCAGGAAACGAATGGGAGTGTTTCAAGTTTAATGTGCCTCGAAAAAGTAAAATCGATGGTTGTTCCAATCGAGTGGAAGAGAGATAGATGCGGCGCAAGCGTACAATGAGCGTAACGGGACACAGCGCAACGGGACAATGTGCGTTACGGGACACTTTTTCGTGCGTGCAGCCGGCGTTCATCGATTTATTAGACGTTGTCACGTCAAAAACTCTAACGCTAACTCTAACATATTATTTGCATAGGTTTGTAAATCACCAGTTGGTGCTTCTGGGTAGGTGAGGTGCACGAGTCGCTCGATGTCGGCTTCGAATTCTGGGAGCGATTCTGAGGATTGCTGTTGACGTGTATTCAGAGCTGTTCTATACACCTCGCCCATGTGTCGGTCGCCATACTTCAGCTCAAGGGCCTCTAATACTCCATAGTCTTTATGGTCTGGGACCGGTATAGTCTGCAGCAGCTCTAGCGGAGATCCTCTCAGGGCCAAGACAAGTGCCGTAGCCTTTTATTGCTCGCTCCAACCATTTACTTCTGCAGCTGCCTCGAATTGTCATCTGTACACTGACCATCGAAGGTGGGTGGCTTGAATTTTGAGTGGCCGTTGGATGTGCCCTCCACTTTAACATCCTTAGAGTAACTAATCAGGCTTGCAGCACCGGTAGCTTCCCTAACCATCCGACGGCACTCCTCGGTTGCTACATGCTGTTCGGTGGTCTGCTCCAGCTGAGCTAGCTGTTATGCTATCAGTTCTTTATGTTCGGCTAGCTGTTGCTTCTGTCTGACAAATTTATTTTTCCTGTTGTGCAAGATGCTGCTCCAAACACTGTACCTTACCTTTGAATTGTGTTCGTGTTTCGTCAATCTTCTTCTTCATTTCTTCTTGCGCAGCAACTATTTCGTTACGCATCTCTTCTTGGTTCTGTTTGATGTGCTCTATCTCGGTCTTCATAGCATTCTTCATCTCCTCTTGGCAGTTTTTCATTTCATTCTTCATCTCTTGGCTAATTTCAATTTGATTCATCTTTTCCTGGCTATTATAAATTTTATTCTTAATCTCTTCTTGGCCCCTCGCGATTTTATTATTCATTTTGGCCAAAAAAGCCATTATGTTTTTAAGTTCGTCAGCAGCCATCTTTCTTGTCGACATACAGTACAAGTCTGTCGCTATCACTACTCTCCTACATTCTACAGTGTAATTTAACCTACGAGTTAACCTAAACTTCTACTGAAAACTAACTCTAAATTTATTATTACTACACTCAAAACTAACTATAGTTCCTAAACTAACTCAATTCGTGAATAACTAAATTAAAAAAATTATTAGCTTAATATTTTAGTTAAAAACTGCAAACTAAATTTATTAATCACTGCTAACCCACTTCTACCACCATAATGTTACAATTTATAATGGGGAGAACTGGGTTCGTAAGGGATAGACCATTTAAGGTTTATTACAGTTTTATTAATAACTAATATTTACATTACTATAATAATTGTACTTAAAAATGTCCAATCACCAATCACTGTTACTTAAAAATGTTTATTCTCAAGTCACTCAATATCTGTCAAGTTCCACAGTTTGCACTCCTCACTGGAGCTAGGCTCAACAGTGGTTCGCCCCTTACCTCGCGCCTGTACACACTCACAGTCTCGAGCCACTAGGCCGCACTCTCTCGATCTCGTCGCTCCGCGTCGCGCCGCTCACATAAGGGGTTATCTCGCCCTCTTCGCCGATGTCGCACTTTCCTTCACTCGCGGAACTCTCCGAACTCTCGAAACTCTCTCGGAACTCCCGTTTGGCCGGCATCGCTATTTAAGTACTGGTGGGACGTCTTTCCAGAATCGAAGGAAGCGGCTGTGACGAGTCTCGTCATCCCGGGCCAACACGACGCCCTAACAGCCCAGAGGGGCGGCGTCCATTCGCACCAAATCGCGCGGCGGCCCGCGGAATTCTCAAGGCCTCTCAGCGATAGATAACAGTGCCGTGGCAGGACGATGCACTAGGGGTGATGGATGGGAGGAGGGTAGCGACGACCTTTTTAATCCAGCCAAGCACGCGTGGCATGCCCTGTGTCAGTGGACGGCACGTGACACGGCGCGTGATGCCAGTGGCCGTGCAGGGCCGCCAGCCAGCTCCGAACCTGGCGCGTGTCGCTGTCCTGTCTGCGTTCGTAACAATATATATATGTAATACACCACGACCGATCGCCATGACAGTTGGCACATCGAAGTGTTTTTTCGTGGAAAATGTTTTTATGCTATCCATTTTGCTATAACTCGCCATTAGATGGCTCTGCAGTGCATCATCTTCTACACCGTTCAACCGATCTCTATGAAAGTTGGTATACATAGATATTTCAACACGGGGAATATTTTCGCGATATCTATTTTATTATAATTCGCCACTAGATGGCGCTGCAGCGCATAAAATTCTAAACCGTTCAACCGTTCGCCATAGGTAAACAGAAATCATAGGTCATAAATCATACAAACAGCAATTGTATGTCATTTCTTGATGTCCACCACGCTATCCATTTTGCTTTAACTCACGGACAATATATCACCATGTGTTCAGCCCGGGCAACGCCGGATACTGCAGCATGAGTAAAATTAATCTACTCACACAATCTCATATGTTATAAAAATTGCTCTTAAAAAAATCTAGCATAAAAAGGAACGGAAAAAAGAAAAAAAGAAGAAAACTTAATGACAGCAATGATACGTTTTGTGGCCGGGCCCATTTTCTTGTTGACGCTCCGTCAAGGAAAGCGAAAATAAAATGGCGACCACGCAATCTCTGACCTCTCCTCGGGCGCAGAAAATTACACGATGTACGACGAGCTCTGCGGCAAAACGGGTCCTTTTTTGTTCGTTAAAATTCCTCTCTCTCTTTCAAACTCGCAGACACCCTCGTTTGCATCCGCACGCCACTCCCATGATAACGGGTGCGGGTAAGTTTACTTCTACACCAGGGGGTGGCCACGTCTGCATGATTACATGGTAACCGGGTGACGCTTTAGTTTTTAATTAAATGGTCTGGGCCATGTTGGTAAGACACCCAAAACATTGTTTTCATTAAAAAACAGTATTACATGAATTTTTTTATGGTAGTGACGGCCCTGATTCTAGTTCATACCTACTTACTAACCACCAGGCGTCGTCAAACACCGCAATGTTTTGGACTTAACAATATGTCGATGGCGATGTAAAAACTTGAAATTCAACTAAATCACAGCATATCGTACTACAGGATAGGAAGATCAATGATATGAGTTCGGAACGGGGACAATTTCGGCCTCTAGATGCACTGCTATTATTTCTCGTTGACATTCGTCATTTTTTAGCTGTAGATGTGTGCACAAGGATTCGTGAATATATTGCTTCTCTTGGCGGGTTTACCGTTGCTGATATTAATTAGGCTATGTCAATATTTCATCTTTGAGGGGTTGTAAAAATACTTAAAACGGGGAAGGGAGGGGTCCTCTTGTCTACAGTTACCCTAATATTCAAATAACCCAAGGTACGTAATTTTAGCGCATATTACCAGCAGTCCCGAAAAACTAATTTGTATACCACTGCATTTTCCACGTAAGTTGGTAACCGTACGTTAATTGTGAATACGAACTAATGTATCAAAGCTGAATGTTATCTCCGCAGACATAGCCTATACCTAAAAACTCAAAAATATTTAGGGCGGTAACTTCGTCACACAGTTGGACGATTAAGAGGCTAAAACGGTGATTCCAGGCCCGTTAGTTATTTCTGTAAGAAGGGAGACCATTACAGTCGTTAACTTATTATTTGTTTAAACTAAACTTGCATAAAAACAAATGCTGTGTCCCCAGCAGTTATCCTGTAGCGCCGTGACGGGTGCTGTTGCGTGGCCTCGCGGAGGGCGTGTACGGCCAGAATGCTCTCTCCTAGCCAGCACTCACCAGCTGATCTGTACCAGCACCAGTGTGTCAGTCACACTCAGAGATAAATTATAAATATGTTTTAATACCGTGACTTGTGGACAAGCTGTAATGTTACTTCCTTTAATTGATTATTTTTACTCAGTTATCTTAATATATATAAATCTCGTGTCACAATGTTTGTCCTCAATGGACTCCTAAACCACTTAACCGATTTCGATGAAAATTGGCATTTAGGTGTAATATTTTCCAACTTGAGAGATAGGATAGTTTTTATTTCGATTAATGGTCTTAATCTTATAATTTTAGAGTTTTCTAATGTGATGTATGTATGAGTTGGCAGAAAATCACCATGGCAACGGCTGTTGCTTTGTTGATGCTTCATTCGTCTCTATGGCAACGACTATTTCATTGTTAGTGAAGTCATCAGAAATTTTGCGGGTACTTTAAATATCAAAAATTGCCCTTTTTTTCAAGTATATATATTTTACAGACTTGAAACTTCACAGTAATGTTCCTTATGTTACGCAGGATGACATTTTCCGAAAATTAGATCCCATGGGTGGTTAAAACCAGGCAACAGTGGGTACTTTGTCTGCATGAGAACAGGATTTTGCATTGTTCATGCCTTCTGCGTCTCCATGGTAACGGGCATCGCGCGGCAGTGGCGTAGCCACAAGGAGGGGAATGTATAATGAGCGGCGCAAGAGTGATCTGCCTGTAGACTGCCGTAGCAAAGTACGGGTACGTACATCAGTTGTACGTTGCGTGCAAGAGTCTGGAAACCATCGGTGCTATTCATTTTCTCTCCGGTACATTATACAGCATTGTAATAAATTTTCACTGAATTTTTATTATTTACCATTACTGTAAATGGGAGATGTGGCTTAATTTTTTTCCATTAGTATAGCCGTGCGAAGCCGGGTCGGGCAGCTAGTATATATATATATATATATATATATATATATATATATATATATATATATATAAAGCGAAATACCACTCACTGACTCACTCATCACGAGATCTCCGAAACTATACACCTGATTGACTTGAAATTTAGCATAGTTACTCATTTTGTGATGTAGACGCATTGTTGATGCTTCATTCGTGTCCATGGCAACGGGCTCGGCAGTGGCGTTCTCACAAGCGACGCTGTTATCATTTCAATTTAATCCCGTTGTGTTGGTGAGTTTTAATGACACTTTTTTTTCAATTCATATTGATATTTATTTGTTTGGATTAAAATAATGAACGTAGAATAAATTTTAATAGGTGGGCAATATATCCCTTTCCGAATTGTCGAGATTATAGGTGACGGAGCGTGTTTATTTTATACTCTGTCCCTACTGATGTACGGCAACGTACAAAAGGCTGACGAAATTAGAAACGAAATTGTTAAGCATGTAACAAATAATTGGATAAGGTTTCAATGCGTCACCCAAATGCCATCTGGCGCCCCTTATGATACTCAAGGTAGTTACTGTACAGAAATGTCTAAGCATAACACGTATGGGTCCATTTGCGAAATTATGACAGCTGCAGAATTATCTCCTTATCAATTTTAAGTGTATCAAGGTGGCAGCCTCATGGCTTCCGTTGGAGAAGCGACACAGGGTATAAAAAGACTACGATTTACGGGAAATTTTAAAAACGGTCATTTCGATGCTTTGATTGATGTTGGAGAATCAATGTATGGTGGTAATGTTCATGTAAGTAGTGATAATAATGTACAAAAAAGTAAAGAAAATGTGTCATTAATAGTGTCTCAGACTAACGAAGATGTGTTAGTGAAAGTTTTACAGTCTCAATCAATATCTAAAATTAATTTATCATGTTCAAGTGAATCTATTAGTGATAATGCAATACCTCTTCAACCAAATAGAGGAAAAAAAGAAGGAAAAGATTTACAAATTCAATTAGGAATAAGCAATTGAGACAAGCTGCTTCAAAATATTCTAAACGTGATCCTGAAGTAAATAGAGAAGCTGTAAAAAAATACGTATCTCAAAACCAACATGTTAATCAGTCAGATGTAGTTAAATACAACCAACATGTTCTACCTTTGCGAGTGGTTACACACAATGTGGACAATTTTCGTTCGAGTCCATTACCATTCAACCTAAAGAGATTGGCAAAGTAGTTCAGAACGACATATGTTCTACATAAGCCTGAGTGTTGAAAGTATAAACAGTCCTTTGCAAATAAACGCAAGATGGACAACATTACTGGCACAAGTTCATGTAATATTTTACCGACTGCAAAAAAAATTAAAAAATAAATATTTTATTGTTTTAAAATTGGCTCTGACGGTTATTCTCTCACATAGGTACACTTGCACAAATAAATAGGATCCTGATCACGTGCATTCAATGACATTATAAAATCGGTCTTGGGAGTTGATCATACTTGATATACCAACTGCAGTGTAACCGAATACTTTTGCATTTGTAAACATGTTTACTTAAACTTTTTCACCTGAATCTGTTCGGCGTTCCGTATAACCGCGCCCTGAACCGCACCTTGAGAATGAATAGCAGGGAGGGGGGAAGCTGAGATTGCGCGCGCTCGGCCGAAGCGGGAGGAAAACCCGGCCAATGGCGTGCCTTGACCAACATCTCCCTTCGCCCTTCACTCCGATGACGCGGGGCTATGGCCGAAGGGGGGGGGGGGGGGGGGGGGGTCCGGGACTTGATAGCGCAATCGGCGAGGGATCGGAGGAACACACGAAGGGTGAGAGATCGGAAAAACTCGCGGTTATTGGCTGAAATTCAAAACACGTGTACCTATATAACCACGAAATTTCGCTTATTATTCCGTTAAAAATAATTCACCTTAAATTTACCAAGAACATAGGTTACAAATTATACAGGAATCTTTGTGAACACACATTTGTCTTCGTAAATTTGCGGTTATTGATTTCACTTAACATTGAACATGAATCCACAAGCGTAATCTTGGTATGCTAACAAAAACATTCATAAAATTGTTAAGTAAACAGCAAGAACATCCTTCTCACGTACGTTTAACTGTTCGCAGCAGAGTACGGAACGATTAAGTCTTAATACGCCGTAGTTTTTACGAAGATTTACTTATCCGAAATCAAGAGTAACTCTTCGTTTACTTCATGTAAATTCTTCATTGAAAAGTCCGTACATTTACTGCATTTTCTAACAGTTCACGTTTCTTCACCTGATGATTGTACCACAGTGCTCTCGGCACGCCCTCGACGGCCGTAAGCCAGTTATAAACAAGAAGTGTGGGCCATATAACGTGTAACACGCCAAGGATGTGATCTTGTTATCAACCAATGAGCACTCTTAACAGGCTGGATATTATATAGGAAAGCTGAGTCCAGTCTGGAGTTAAATGAATCCGCGAAATAGTCGTAGCACTACTTTTACCATTGGACTGCATCTGCATTTGGCATGCAATTTACGTGGAGGACTCTGAGCCAAAAGGAAACCCTGACCAAAAGAATCATCGAATCATCAGAAATAAAGTTGAGATATCTCAGGTGGACAGCCACACTGTAAATTTTATTTTGTAAATGGAACAGAAATATATTTGTAAAATTACAAATACTTGGTAAATTTGTAATATTTACATGAAAACATTGTATCACTACAAAATAGTGTTATCAATAATACTGGGTTCGGGTATTTTTGCTTAGTGTTATCCCAGTACTTCCAATAGTTAAAGTTATTTGTAAACCCTTCCCTGAATATTTTTCCTATATTATCTTAGCACATTAATAAGCATAATAAAACAAAATAAAGTTAAATTATGAATATTTGACCATTTTCCCATGGTTGAAAATTTTATGCTTGAATGAAACATCGATTAAAATATAAAATTATGCGCCGAATTTCGCAGGAAATACTCAGTTTTCTATCGAAAAAGATATTTCATATATGCAAAACTAACCATAGCCATGTTATACAATGTTACAATATCTTTCTTGTAGTATTATACAAACTATTTCTTGGAAACTGGTTTCTAAAGGAATCTCTTGTAAAAGTACAGAAAATATATGCTGTGCAGTGGTCACGTGACATTTATCCGAGCATGTCGAGGGTCAAGAAGTCTATCAATGTCATTAAACACATGAGTTTTTGCAGTCTCGCTAGCTATTTATTGCATGTAGTTGGCGTGAGATCCGTGTATGAATTCCGGTCATGCCGTTTTGATTTCGGTTTTACAGGCGAATACTGGTATGTTTATCACAATACGCCGTGATGCGCGTTATTTTCAGGTGCCGCAAATGTGCGTGTGCTGTCCATAAAACGGAAAAAATGACGGATTCGTTTCGTGATGTGCTAAAATAACATGTGCTGTTTCTGATATCGGCTCATTGTTGATCTGGAGGACCCTGGATCAATGAGAGGCTCTTAATCGAAGACGTATCGTATAAAATGTTACCCAGTAGAGACGCCATATAAGTCAGCAGCCAATGAACATGAGACGTTTGCCCGAGCATGCAGATGATTGTGGAGTCTTTCCTGGAGGTCATTAAAACAGCGAATTTTCACAGTCCCAAGTTCTGCCACATTTCTCCTTCTCATACGGATCAAAAATTATTCGGTCAGATTTTTTCCTAGGTGTGTTGTATTGGCTTATACTTCTTCGGTGCACGTCAAACAACCCGTAATCCAATGACAATGGACGTTCAAGCATACAAAGATTTGCAGTCGAGACTGTCGCCAAATTGGAACGACAGGTCTGTCCCTAGAGTAGCTTAGCCGGCTCCTGTGTCAGCCCCGTCCCATGCATGCAGACCCTGCCCCAGGCGGGAAACTACATGTCGATTTTCATTTTTTTTTTACTGACGCAAAATTACAACGCTAGTTTTGCAGGTCTCCAATTTACCTGTCTGGAATGACCTTGGTTTCAACCAGCCGCCATACATAAACTATAAAAATAATAGTTTTTCTTCTAAAACACACTCCTATCATCAAATGAATAACAGAATGGGCTCATATTAGAAACAAATAGTATTAAATTATTAATTGAACAGCTTTTATTTAAAAGGGACCAAACGACTTTATTTAATTTTTAATCTACCTACACCAAGTGCATAAAAAGGACTAAGCTCATTGTACCCTGTGCCGCCATATGCAACGCACTGAACCTGATTTAATACATCTGTAACTTAACAAACGTTTTTCTTCAATTTCGGTTCCTTTTGGTTCCTTTCATGTAAAAGCCGTCCAATTGGTTGTGCGCTTTTGTTGGACGCTTCCGTGTTTCAAAGACCCACTCGTGACTCGCACGACATTTGGGGGGGGGGGGGGGGGGGGGAGGGTTCAGTATAACCATTATACAATTTCAATGAGTAAGTTTTTGAAGTGAAACTGCTTAGTTGAGGGGGGTCACAGTTTTCTAGTATTACGAAAATTCCGATCACATGAGGAGAAAATGGCTAGGCATGTGGTGGAGGAACTGGGTGAGGAGGGGAATAGTTAGGTACGTGGTGAGGGAGCCGATAAAGGAGACGGCAGGGAAAGGTATACATGATGCAGTATACTTGCGTTCTTGCTGTCTTGCGCTCTTAATGTCTCGCGCTCTTGCGCTCTCGCGCGTTTGCGCACTTTCATGTGCGTGGTTGTTTCTTGGAGGTGGACGTCGCGCTATCCCCACTCCGGGGCCGTTGACGCGGTTGGTGATCGCTGGAGCAGCCTTGAGCGGGCTCCACGTGTATGTGTGCGGCTCAGGTTGAACCCCGCCATGCTGCAGGGATAGGCGGGTCACGGCGGTAGGGACCCGCCTGCGCCTGACGCCACCCCGTCTTTAGGGAATATTTGGGCAGAGGGCAACGCAACGGGGTTTTAAATTATTGTTGTGCGCAGCGCCACGGGCCATATTCGAAAGAAAATATTGTTCTTTCATGTATGCATTATTAATTTAATTACTTCTGTAAATCAGTATTGTTAAACAGTGTTATGTGAGTATTCTTTTAGCTGTAGGTATAAGTAAATATTTCTGCTGGTATAATGCTTTAGTTTGACAGTAGTACTTATATGTCACGAATTATTATTTGATTAAGTAAATCACACACCGTATTATAGTTACAAGCCCACGAGTGTGTAAATATGTCAAGTTCAACTGAGAGACGTGAATATTTCTCGATCGGAGTGACGGTGGCTCAACGAAGTAGCATTGAGCTAGGTCCTATTCATATGTTATGTTGTCTCTTTCACATGCCTATGCGTATGCTGTGTCTCAGACTACACACGTCCATCTGGACAGTTAGTTGAGTTGCATGAACTTCCTTATTAACGGCAAGCTTCATGTTCAAGAATTATTTAATAACAAAGTTTGTTTTAAATGTACGAGAGAAATATTTAGTACTTCTTTTTTTATTCAAACAATCTACAATTTATTTATTCGTGCGTAAAAGAGTTATTTCATTTGTGATCATATATGCGTCCTTACTATTCTCAATTATTATCTCTTGTTGTATTCAATATATTAGTAAATTATCTCTATTTATACCCAATAAGTAAGAAGTTTCACTTCTGTCGCGCGTGGACTCCACGCACATTGACCGTCACAATAAAATCTCATAGAGCAGTAGACTTTTATAAATTGAACGTATACACATAAAAATTTAATTTAATTTGGTTTTAGCAAAGAAAAATGATTATTTACTATTGTGGTTTTTCTTTAATTATTTTTAATACCTTTTATCTACATAAAATGTTTTGAGTATTTCGTTAAAAAAAGTCGTAAATACACACACACACACACACACACACACACACATATATATATATATATATATATATATATATATATAGGTATATATATATATATTCTATTAAATAAATTAAACCCACAAATCAAGTTTGTATGAAATACATGCTTACAGAAATACGTGTGCGAACCGGCATTAAATATACTACGTGAAAACACAATTCCCGAGTCTTCTGTGTATGAGTCTTGTCGGTCTATAATGGAGAGGAAAAATATTCTGGTTGCCCACTGAGGAATATAATAACCCTTCTCAAATAAACTCTATGTAACCTTATTCAGCCTAGTGCTATGATTTTATGGTTCTGTCTTTGCGTGTGTTTTATTTATTTTTTGTTTTAAATCCTGAAAGGGAGGGGTCCGGACCCTACGGAACTATCCCCTGGCTGCGTCCATGGGCCATGGGTGGTTGAGTTTTTTAAACGTTTCAATTGATTTATTATTCTTAAGGGCGTGTCAAAACTACATATGGTGCGAGAACGCAGTTCAAGTGTGTAATGGTTTGCATTCGAGACACTCTTCAAATAAAAACTGGCTAAATTATATTCATTGGCTCGAGGTGATGTGACATTAAGGAGGGTCCATTCGCTCAATACGTAAGACTTAGAGTGGTGTTTGTTGTTGTGTTTCCTGGTGGTAAAATATTAGCTGGAATTACAGGGTATTTAATGATGGTTAAGATGAACTATGATTTCACGTATTCATTCATAGCAAAAAAAGACTCGAACCTGGTATACGTAAGTTAAAATTCCGTGAACTAAGCTTGGCCTGAAAGATCTTGAGCCAGCAATGAACAAGGCGAAACGTGAGGACTAATCATGTGTCAGCCACTCTAAAGGATAGACCTTCGTACTGTCCAGTTAGTAGCCTAGGCCTACAACAAGTTATTTTCTGGCACAAAGTTTGTCGCCACTAACCTGTATCTAATAACGTTAGTGTCTTTAATTCATTGTCCTCTGTTGCATTTCACCCTCTGTCTTGTTCGCTTATAATTCGGTCGTATGTGTTCTAGAAGTTTCTAATTTGCTTTTTGTCTTTCAGAACATGTTCAACCACCTGTGGTTAGCATAATATTGGTTATTCCAATGTGAATATAATTTTTTAGGTCCCTGATCACTAGGAAATGGAACAATACGTGGTTACATTGATATTTAGAATATATTTCACACATATAAATAATCTCGTTTATTGTCTGTTCGTTTGGAAAATGTCTCAACTGAATTGCCTGAGATCCCATAGGCTCAAAGTGCTGTACGTTAACCGTAGGCCGAAGAAGTACAAAGGTATGATTATTTGTGTTTTTTTTTCTTATCGCAAAATGAAACCGCGAAGTTTTCCATCCCCTACCATTGAATTCCCGTATACGCCTTCATCACGCTCGGAAACCCGACAATTTCTTGGAATTATTTATACCACCAGGCTGGCCTCCAAACACATGTTTCACTTCTGTGAGTGGACAAGGCTCTAGACGACCCTGAGCCAGTAACAAAAACAGAAAAAAATTGTACTTGACAGTAATTATAGCGTAATTAAAAATTAGTCTATTCCTACGCGGTTCTGATCTTGTCTATAGACCTGATCTTTTTTTTTCTGATTCCCAAGACGAAATCCACAAACTTGTACGTAAACACAAATACGGACAACGCAGGATTTCATTACATGGGGTGGGGGTTTGGGGGGGGGGGGGGGGGTTGATAAAAATTATTTTAATTTACAAAATGTAAGAGGTGTGATCAAAAGTACGGTGAACAGAATTATAACGAACAAAGTAATAAGTGTTCATCAAATTTGAACTTATCTCCTTCAAAACACTCTCCTCGGCTAGCGATGCGCTCATCCCAATGTTGGTTCCATGGAAGGACCTTCAGCTGCTCCATAGTGGCCCTCTCAGTGTCGGGAATGGTTAGAGAACATTTTCCTTTCAGCACGACACATTTTTCTGGCCTCCATTTCGCAAAAAAAATTAATGATAACGCGTTGTTCGAAATCCACGATACGGAAATTTCGCGCGATCAATAGTCGCAAGTTAGAATACAAACCTTTACACTCTCGCACTGTGTTCGTGATTGGACAACAATTATTTGGACACGCGCCTCTACGACCGTGAGCCAACGATGCCCAGTAGAGGTTGAACACACCAATGACAGAATTCTACCCTGAGTCCAGACGAAACTGCGAAATTTCCTGGTCTCTATCCGTGATGCGTGTCAGAAGCGGTGAACACAACCTCGCTCTCCCGGCTCTGGAAGCCGACTGATAAGTCACAACTTGTTCAAATGTGACACTGACTATCTCAACGTATCATGTTATCGGGCTTATTGCTTCAAATAAACGTAGCGTCAGCAGTTGCAGCTATAAAAATTCATCCACCCAGCATTTTGATCACACTTCGTAGTAAACACCTCAAAGTTTGTTCCTCTTACCGTATAACAAAATTCACACGTAAAGCAGGGGTGTTTTTCCGGAGAGATTTATGGCTTTCAAGGTCATGATGTCAACCATAAATAATTCAGGTAGGAACTGAAGTGCAACCATAATGCGATAGATAAAACTAGCCTCAGTAGAAGCTACGTTGGCGCTACGAAACATGAGGAAGGAGCTATCAGTAGAAAATACTCAAATATCAATCACTCGACAGAAATAAACTATGACACTAGAGGTCGGCTGTTTGCTTTCGATCGTTTTCCTTTTATTGGTGGGAATAGTCGATTGTTTACTATTATGAAGAGAAAAGGGGGGGGGGGGGAAACACCTCACCCCCCAGCGTATGTCCCTGATTGAATAAATTTAAGTTAATAATACTTAACGAGACCGCCGTGATAAACTCCACGATACTCTGTAAACTTGGACAAACATCGCCATTTCATTGGTTACCGACATATGAGGCGTCTCAACTGTTAACTTTTGATTCGATTTTTCTATGATTGGGGTCTATAATTAGCCCTGAGTCCTCTAAGGTAACAGGGAACCAATAGCAGAATCACCACTAAGTTATAATTATTTGAATGTCAGCATATCACGAAATGAATGTGCGAATTTTTCCGATCTTTAGTAATACCATTATTGGTTTCTTCTAATATGGCCCAATGAGAACGCAGTTAAAGTGTGTAGGAGCGTGCATTCCAGCCTATCTCCAAATAATATCGCTCAATTCACATGTCCCTATTCATCAGGTACTGGCCGAAAGAAATAAAAACCGACCTAGAAACTGTTCAGTAAGCACACCGGAGTTTCTTGATCGTGTTGATCGTTGGCCCAAATGATTCACGTCGCCCCCACCAGCGAGCGAGATACAGAGTTTTCTCCGCCCTGGGTCACGCGGCAGGACCGAAGAGGGACTAGGATTCATTGACTCCGAGTCAGACGCGCTCTTGGTTCTTCTTCTTTTTATTTTTAATTATTGTGAACGTAAAATGTTGGCCAAGACTTTTACCTAAATAAAATTCTCGAAAAAAATGTTCTTTTTTTACGGAGCTTAGGTTTTTCGTGCGTCTAGGTTATTGTTACAAAAAATTGGTTAGGTTAGATTAGCGACAATTATTATGCTCTAATATTGAGAAAATGGGTTAATTTATCTGCAAAAAATGACTTGGATTGTTTCCTAACCTTAAAAAAAACTAAGTGTATATGTAGGAGGGGTCTGGGTTAGTGTAGGGACCTAGGTGAGTCTCAGGCCGAAGCCTGTACGCCTAGTCATTCTGAGCACTAGCCATACAGGGAAAGGTTCGCCTGCATCGTGTGCCATGGCAGCGATTGGCGCCATGACTAACTCCCCTCTCTTAAAACTAGCTTAATTATAACTATACAAAGTTGGGCCCAGGTAAAACCTGCAAAGGCACAGGGAAAACCCTTGGGCACAGACAGGTTGTTTTGGTTTTTATAATTCAGCTGCAAAGTTTCACGAGAGTGCGACGAACTTGGGGTCGGGCGACTGATCGAGGGTCAGTGATTCGCAGGCTGACCACGCGACTTCTGCCAAGCCTCTCTCTCCGTCTCTCTCCACACACCCGTCCATTCTCAGTGGGTCCGAGGGAAAGTGGCTGTTAGGTAACCGCCCGGGCTGACCCACACAAGTGCGCAGCCCGGAGAGAGAGGAAAGCGGGGAAGGTTTAGGGGGGGGGGGGGGGGGGCTGACACGCGAGGTCCGGTGTTCAGTTACTCACCGTGAAGACAAGTGGATTCTTCCACGTCAGTGTTCATATTGATCGATTCGTGAATTTGTAATAGGTAGGGACAGGGTTGGCTGATTTAAAGCACAATTTTTTAAACCGACGGTTTTTACAAAACAAAAAAGATAATGTATTTTTAAATATAATACCTATCTAAAAAAAAAATTAATGAAATGTCTTATTCCACTCTAAAAGCAAAAGTTTGATTATTAATGGTTCTTATGATTTACAGAATAATGTATCTTATAATACTGCATCTTATTATTTATTTTATCTGAATAAGTTGTAAATTCTATCCAAATAAATACTGTTCAAAAAATTAAATTATTAGCAAATTGTAGTCAAATTGTAAAACAGAGGAAATTAAAGTTTATTATTAAATATACAATTTATATTTTGTGGAAAATACCTTTTCTGCGTCTAAGTCACAGTCAGATGCGTAGATTAGTAGTTTTGCAGATTACTTTGATGTTAAAATTTTTCTGGTTTAACTTGAGTGGCAGAAAGCTGGATGTTGTATGGCTTTCATTTGAACATGCTAAGAACAAAAAAAAAACACTAACATAATAAAAAAACTGGTTTAAACCTTAAAAAAATGTTTTTTTTTTCCTAACCTTGGGTAGGGACTGGAAATATTCGCGGTTTCAGTGACCTCTATGATAGACCACACAATCTCCTACATATTCGGGCAAATGCCACCTGTTCATTGGCTACAAACTAGTGAGAACTTTGAGACTTCTTTGGTTAGAGGTTATTCATTGCTCAGGGTCCTTCAGAAAAACTGTGAGCCAATCACAGGATTAATATGAAGATACATGAGTTTGGGTTCTAGCATATCGTGAAATGAACACGAGAATTTTTCATCTCTCTTGTAATAAGTGGCTTTGGAATATTTATATCTATTAACTTTTTGTTCCGCACTCACACCACAAAAATTCGTGCTGGGTTTAGTAGGTAATAATAAAAAAAATTAAATAGCTATATAATTAAAATATTGTATTTTTTATAAAATACCTCTTTTAATATCGATAGTCACATATCTAATGAATTTCATTGCAATAATAATTCAAGCAACAAATATTACTATAATATTTATTTAAATCAGAAAACTTTGTAATATTTTATGTAATAAGTAAATAAAATAACATTTGAATTTGGAAACTAAATTTTTGTAATTAGTAGTTGTTTGAGCTTCGTTAGACACAATATATGAAAAACGAATTTAAAATAGGTCACCATTTTCGAATACAAAATCGGGTCACGGGACTATTTTGTCAATAAAATCTGCCAGTTAGAACACGGCCTTACACGAGGACCTTTCGTCTCTTTTGCCTCCGATTCACCAGGGAGCAATATGGCAGGGTGCGTTCCAATTACTGGGGTAAGAAACCTCTCAGGTTACTCAGGTCTCCCTCGGGAGAAAACTGTTGCGAGGGCGAACCGTAGCTTTATTCATTGTTTACAGAGAAACATGAGAACCTGACATCATATTCATGTAAAGACTGTTAGTTTGCATTTCACATATTTATCGAATATTCTTCACAACACTATAGCTCGGTACTGGAAAATTTCGTACGTGCAACGAGCTCAATCGTGTATTATTCAAAGACCTTAATATATTTTTCGATTTGATAATACAGGTTCGGTCAGGATAGTCCAGTTAATGAATTGCAGTTTTATTTATTTTCTAATGTTTACTTTTTTGATAAAATTACAACTATTTAAATGTCTCGCTACCAATTAAAATCACATTCGAAAGTTACATTTTTACTTTTTATTCTTCCCGCTGGAGCTCGCCTCGACAGTGGATATGTCTACTATTCGTCTCTCACCACGCACCTCGGTCCCAACTGACTGCCTCGCACTGCCCCGCACTGCCTCGCACTGCCTCGAACTTCCTCGCACTTCCTCGCACTGCCTCGAACTGCCTCGCACTGCCTTGCATTTCCTCGCACTGCCTCGCACTTCCTCGCACTGCCTCGCACTGCCTCGCACTGCCTCGCACTGCCTCGCACTTCCTCGCACTGCATCACACTGCCTCACACTGCCTCGCACTTCCTCGCACTTCCTCGCATTGCCTCGCACTGCCTCACACTGCCTTGAACTGACTCGCACTGCCTCGCACTGCCTCGCACTGCCTCGCACTGCCTCGCACTTCCTCGCACTGCATCACACTGCCTCACACTGCCTCGCACTTCCTCGCATTGCCTCGCACTGCCTCGCACTTCCTCGCACTGCCTCGCACTACCTCGCACTTCCTCACACTGCCTCACACTGCCTCGCACTGCCTCGCACTGCCTCGCACTGACTCGCACTTCCTCGCACTGCCTCGCACTGCCTCGCCGCGACGCCGTCCTCCCGATTCTTCGCACACGAGGTCCGCCTCTCGTCGAGGGGTCACTCACCCTCTTCACTTCATTCCCCTCGCAGGTCGCCCACCCCGTTTATGTACCTCTCAGCCCCGCCCTGGAGAGCTTTGGGAACGAGCCGAACTTTCGAGAGACAGGGAGAGAGGCGCAGCTGCTAGTCGGATCACCGTGTTGCGGTAAAAGAGGGATGGGTGCTACCTGCATCGCGCGCTTCTCACCGGCTGGCTGGCCAGCCCTGTCGCTAGCGTTCTCGTAACAACATGTACTTGGGGTGAATGTCACATGTTCATTGCCTGCGTACTTTATATATATATATATATTCTGGATTGCTTTTGTTTCGATACCTACTGTGTTAATTGGAGGTTTTCCATTGACTCAGAGTCCAACACAAAAAGCTGTAGGACAGTCGTAACAATAGGCCAATAACCTATCCCCAAATGAAACCGTGAAATATTATAGTCTCAAACCATAAATTATATTTTTTCTATGGTTTAGTTACCTGAAAAACTCTTGTTATCATTAGGGAACAATTTAGATTGCAAACTTGGGATAATTTGATAGACCCTTATCATTACATGTCTGACACGCCATGAATAATTAGAAGCCAATAAATAAGCAAGTTAAGAAATGCAGGTGCAAATCGGGGGCCACCAAAATATTTGGCAGAAGGTTAAATTACCTAATTCATAATTTTCTACAATTTTTAAAATACGAGGAAACATAAAACATAACACAAATCACATAAAAATTGACTTTTAATGTAAGTAACATTCAAATAATAATGGCTAAACGTACAAACATGTGAATTTGAAAACGGCGTAATAATGTAAGTACCAATAAAATAATTAAGATGAATCAAAATTTCTAAGCTGAAAATAATTTCAGTCGATCACTTATTAGTAGAGTCCCGGAAATTTCGCGGATTCCTCTGGCCTCAGGATAGAATTCAAAGTTATAGGTGTGCTCAACCCATGTTTACTATCCCATTGTTTGATTTCTTAGCGAGAACATTTTTATCCTTGTTATTTGGCACTACCTGATTCGCTTACTTCTCTCCTAGCTGGACATCGTTGGCTCACGGTCGTAGAGGGGCGTGTCCAGATAACTGCGGTCCAATCATGAACACATTGCGACAGTGTGGAGGTTTGCATTCTAGCTTGCGACTAAATGAATGCGCGAAAATTCCGTGACTCTACTTATTAGTTTTCCTTTTTTTTTTTTTTAAATTTTACTTCTAAAGCAATACAGTCAAAGGTTAATATTAAAGTGGCCTTTAAATTCACTTGTTCAGTGAGTAGAAACTTGAAAAATTCGCGGTTTCAATGATCTCTTGGACAGAATCCACGATCCTCTATGTATTCGGGAAAATTGAACCTGCTCATAGCTAATGACTCGAGACATCTGTTAATTGAGATGCTTGTGATTCGATACTCGGAGTCCTTCAGACAAACTGTGGTCCAATCATTCGAGCAGCAAAAAGCCAAACGCATTGATATTCTAGACTATCGCGAAATGAAACCGCCACCAATGAGCAAAAACCTGCAAAACTCTCGTTATTTCCCAGCGCCGGAGCGAACACAGCACTCGTCGTTGGATTCTAGTGTTGATTGTTTTCTTCCGCATTCAACCTTTCGACAGAATAGCATGTGAAGCATGTGATGGGTTCATGTGAACATTTTTGTAAAGTTTTTGGTTCGTTGTCCGGGGCGTGCCAAAACCACATATACAGTATTTTTTTTCTTTCAAATTTCATATTAACAGTCACGTAAAATGACAGATATTTGTAAATTTGTACATTTACATGAACACAAGTCCATTACTACAAAATAATGTTCGCAGTAATACTGGGTTTGGATTTTTACCCGGGCATTTTATTTTGTGTTGCTTCAATATCTCATATTAAGAGTTATCTGTAAACCGTTCCCTGAATAGCTTTACAGTATTAACTGCGCACATAATGAGCATAAATAAACAAATAGAATCCATTGGCAAAATATTCGATCATCTTATCCGTAGTTTTAAAACATTATGCTTGAATAAAACACCAATTAAAGTATAAATTTATGCTCCAGTTTTTGCAAGAACTACTTGGTATTATCTCAAAAAAAGTATTTCAAATATTAAAAAATAACTATAGCCATGTGTTGTTAAATATTAAGAAACATTTCTGTGGTATTATGAAAATTTCTTGGCAACTGGTTTCCAAAGGAAATTTATTATAAAAGTACCGATATTATTTTCTGTGCACTGTTCAAGTACACAGTGATGTGCATTCCAGCTACTCATCAAATAGTAGCATGACTTTTGCATGTCTGTAGGAATGAGTAACTTGCGTAAGAGAAAGTGAGAGTTATGACGCTCTCACTCGCAGGCACGCAGCACGGACTGCGCAAAAGCGCAAACCATCGTACGCCACACGGGTTGGTCTTGAATGCGGAAAGGAGGGAGGTGGGGTGAGGAGGAGGAGGGGCCCGCACCGTTGCCGTGTCGTAACCGCCACTTCCGGTCGGCGGGCGCGCGGGGAGCGGGGAGCGGGGAGCGGGGAGCGGGGAGCGGACTTCCGAGGCGGCGGCCGCGCCGCGTGCAAGCAAGTAGAGTGCGGCGGAAACACCCACCGGGCACCGAGTGCCGTGGCTGCCCGAGCGGCAAGGGTGGGGGCAGCGAGTGAAAGTTTCTCCCGCGCGAGTCTTTCATCCCACACCAACACCGACAATACCAATCAATCCTTAGTATTCGAATGATTCGATATGTGGGGAACAAGATTCGTAGAAAAAAATAAAAGGAGATAAAAGTAAATTTAAAAAATTTAACACCGATAAACCCTGAAGTTTTACTAGGTAAGTTGTTGTTTGATACCCACACTGTTACAATGTCAAGGGATAGCGTACTTTGACATGTAATTTTATAAATAAAATTACAAAATGGATTGTTTCCGGATACTTTATTTAGGTTAACAACTATTTTCAACTGTAGAATGTTTCAGAAACATAGTTAATATTTTTTATTTATTGTACATTATTTTATTTTTGACCTTTTTAACCTATATTCGGTATTGAACGGTATATTCGAGTTACTCTGTGAGATTTGAATTAGAAAATATTGTGTATATATAATGGGACACTTCATGAAAAAAAATATATAATATTATTAGGTACTAGAAAAATTCGTGGTTTCAGTGACTTCTAGGATAGAATCCATGCTCTTCTGTGAACTCGTGCCAATTACACCTGCTTACTGGCTAATTACTCGTGACTCCTGTTAACTGGGATGTTTGTGATTCGATACTTTTTTCGTTTAGGGTTTTCCATTGGTTGGAGTCCTTCAGACAAACTGTGGTCCAATCACTGCAGCAGCAAAAAGTTAACTAAAACGCATTTGAATTCTAGCGTATCGTAAAATGAAACCGCGAAAATTTCCGTTCTCTTAATATTATTATAATAATTAAAATGTATTAAATGTTACTTTCATGTTATTATGAACGTAATAATATACTTTTTATTTTGTATTTTTAATTAAATTTTAAATTACTTAAGAAAAATATAAATTATGGTTTTATACCATTTATTTTGGATACGGAAGTAAGGTAGTACCTATTATTAGAGACCTGCAAAATTCGCGGTTTCGATGGCCTTCAGGATAGACTGCACATACCCCTGTACACTCGGGCAAATAACGCAATTTCATTGGCTGCCGACTTGTAAGTCGTCTCAGCAGGTTTGTCTGTGATTCGATCCTTCTTTGGTTGAGGGTTTATAACTGGTTGAGATTCGTCCAGATGAACAGTAAGCCAATAGCAAAATTATCTAAGAGGTATATGTGTTTGAATTCTAGCCTCTCACCGAATGAATCCGCGAATTTTGCAGGTCTCTACCTATTATTGAGAACAACAACAGTGAAAAAGCGAACGTTAGTAGAGAAAACACGAGGCTTTGAATTTTAGCCCGACACAAGGCGAATTCGCGAAATTTCCGGGTTCTAATATTTTTTAAATAATTTCTAGGACCATGCACTTTTCGCGAAAAGATTTCTAGACCTTGTTTTCGTACTTGTGCTATGGTCTGTGTTTCGTGGTTAGTTGGGTTTATTTAAGGTACATCTCTACTTTCAGTACACCAATCATATCCATCCAGTGAGGAAGCAAACGTGTCCTGAATGGCTCGGTCAAATAAGGATAATACTTCTCTTGTAGACGGCCGCCAATTACAAGGGAACAATTGTTAGCACAGGCATGCTTTATAGCAGTATAATCACCTATCAGATTTTTTTCACGACAAATACATGGCCCTAATAATTACTTTTAAATATTTTGGAATGTTGTTCAAAAAATATTTTACGCGCTTGTGATGAATATGTGAACCAAGTTGATGGCAATGCTTATCTCGATTCAGCATTATAAACAGGAAGCTCTTCGAAAGACGATCTGTGGACCTCGAGGCTGGGGTAAAGCTGATTGTTCTGTCGGAGCCTGGAGCTCGAGCCCGTGGCTGTGCAGCTTGGTCGTGATTTCCAGAATTACGTGAAGTATTTTTGGTCGTGCGCCAGTTCTGAAATCAGACGCATGAGATCATTTGGCACAGGTGGGAAATTAATTCACATGAAGTCAAATAAATTACAGCCTTATTACTAGAGACGGGAACAATTCTCGGATTCATTTAGCGATATGCTAAAGGTCAGATACATATACTTTTAAGCTTATTTTGTATTGGCTCACTGTTCATCTGGACGCCTCTGGGCCAACGAGAAACCCTCAACCAAAGAAGTACCGAATCACAGGCAAACCACTAGCCAACAGCTAATGAACTAACGTTATTGACTTTAGAAAACAAACGACTGTGCAGTCTATCCTGAAGGTCATCGAAATCGCGAATTTTTCCAGTCCTTACTTATTACCTCACAAATATTTTTGCTTCGCTAATTTAATATTTTTTTTCGTCAGACATTCGTTCTTATTTTATTTTTCATATCATGAAACAAAATTTTTTGATTCCTATTGTTTTTAGTTTTCTCACATTACACTAGGCCCATATAATATCAAGCGCGGCTCTCGAGAAGAGTGCTGGGGGCGGTAGCCTCTCCCGAGCCCGAATTGTATTATTTTGTTTTATTTTTGAGGGTGTATTAGTGTCTATATAAGTACTTAGATTCAATTGTGCAATTTTTCCTGTCATTGAAATTTGTACGCAATTATTAAAATCCACTATTTGAATCCATAAATTTACAAATATCCTTAGCCCAATTTCAGATATGCATCTTTTCTTCCTGTTATAGTCCCTCCCGAAACGTCTGTTTGGATCCACTCCTTTATACGATATAGAGACTGGAAATATTCGCGGATTCATTTCGCGGTAGTCTGGCATTCAAACAGCTTTACCGTTGACCTGCGCCTATGATTGGTCCACAGTTTATGTAAAGGACTCTGAGCTAGTGAGAAACTCTCATCAATAGGGGCAGGAAATTTCCGCGAAAAAAAACTGAACGCCTACTAGACTGCAACAAGGTATACCCACACCAGCGGTTTCTTCCTTGTGATTGGCGGCCGTCTGCGAGAGAAGTCGTTGCCTTGTTTGCACGAGCCACTAAGGACGAGTTTGCTTCCACACTGAATTAGTGTGATTGGTTGTTGTAACAATCGACATGCACCTCAAAGTAACTCACCCAATCACGAAACACAGACGATGCTACAGTGTTTTAACTTCCAGCTACTCTCGGGATCTTTTCGCGAAATTTTCATGGCCCTACTCATCAATATAATTATCGACTCACAGGCAACCCAGGTTAGTAATCTCTTAAGCGAGCAACTAATGTGCCGCGGATTCTTGGAGTCTATCTACCCTAGAGATCATCGAATCTGCGCATTTTTCCAGTCCCTAGTAATATAAGAAATATTTTATACCGGGAAATTCCGCGGTTTCAGTGACCTCTAGGATAGACTCCACAATCATCAACATACGTGAGCAAATATCCCCTGCTCATTGGCTGCTGACTCAATAGGTGTATAGACTGGTTCGCCCGTGATTCGACGCTTCTTTGGTCCAGAGTCTTACAGATAAACCGTGTGCTAGTTGTTTGAATTTTAGCCTATCACGGATTGAATACGCGAAATTTTCCGGTCTCTTTCTGTGACAATTTAAATGTCGATAGTGTCTTCTGCTTCCCGGGAAGTCTCTCTTATCATTTGTCGCTTGCAGGTTGGCTACGTGGAAAGCTGCTTCCTTTTTTTTGTCACTTCAACGAAGCTACACCCGGCTCAGTCTCCAGTGCATTGGCTCTTTCTATGTATGTGTGTGTGACGGGGGGGGGGGGGGGGGGGGGGGGTAAGGTTAGGGAAAGAGAAAAAAAGGGGGGAGGACTGCGGTCTGTGTGATTTGGTGGGCAGAGAATCATATCAGTTGTCATTCCCGAGGTGTTTATGAAGCCTTGACTATCCGGTTTAATTCGCAGACGAATTTCGTCAATCACCGGTTTTCATGGCAGATCACAGGACATAGAATTCCGCTACACAGTCCCTTGTTAAACAAATTTAAAATGAAAAAAAAAAAAAACACGTGAGTGAGTCTTCTAGTACTCGCAAGAGATGTATAAAATCTAGCCTTGGTAACGAACAAATCCATGTGTTTTCATGTTGCAAGTACCTACGAAACTCGGACGCGAAATTTAACGTAGAATTATTTAAAATGTTTCTGAGCGTGATAAATATACGCAAATTGTGTTGTGTTTTAAACTACATTTACTGACGAAAATGACACCTAGTTTCCGTACCCACCGCTAGAATTCACTGCTGGAGCAGCTACGTCGACTATCGAAAAATTCGATTTACAGAGCGAAAGGTTAAACTATTTAATGGAACGGCGCCGATAAAAGCGTAAAAGACTTGAAAAAATACTTATTCCTGGCTTTGGCCCTGATTATAGACAAGCATTGTTATTAAAATACTACCCATCTTGTTAAAACTCACTAAAAAATTAATACTACAAAGTTTCTTTTTGTCTTTGTGAACTTTGGTTCGTGCCATCCGCCATAGATGGCTACACTGTGCTAGTTACAAATTTCCGTTCCTTGGCATCTGTCGCAATCACGAACTTACTCCCACCAAACGAATACCGAGAGCTAAGATGTTACACCTAAAAAACTTAAGTTACTTTTTCGAGTAAAAAACTAAATATTCTTCTTCAGCCATTTTTTTAAATTCTTTAAGGTTGTCAGAACGTCAGCACTTATGTAGTTATTTAAAATTAAGTGTGTGAATCTCGTTCTTCGTTCCAACCACCTCTTAGTTGTTACCTTTCTGCTATATTTTCTTTCTTTCCTTACGAACACACGCCACATTCGTCTAGGATGCTGCTGTAACTTTCTTAGACTAACTCATTTCGAATAATGAAACTTACAAGCAAAGTCCGAATTGCGTTCGTATCGCGTGTGGTCAGAAATATCCGATGCTGCACTGTATTTTATGTAAATGGAGCAGAAATATTCATGGAACATTACAGATATTTGTAAATTTTTACATTTACATAAAATAAATGTAACACTACAAAATATTGTCCACACATTGATAAGCATTTTAAAACAAAATAAAGTTCAATTATTGAATGTTCTATTACCTTTTCATTGTCAAAAAAATGCTACATGAAACCTAAATTAAATTATAAAATTATATTTTCGTAAGGAATACTCAGTATTATCTCGAAAAACGTATTTAATATATGCATAAATAACCATAGCCATGTGTTGAACAAATCTACAATGTCTTTCTTGTAGTGTTACCAACTATTTCTTGGCAACTGGTTTCCAATGGAATCTTTTGTAAAAGTACAGAATTTTTTTCCCTGAGTGACTCTCGAGCCAGACTCGCAAGAGCACGGGTCTCTAAAGGGCCTTGGGACTTGGCACCGCGGGCAGTATCTCTGGCGCAGCAGCTACTTACCGGTCCTTATCGAGGTCACCGGATATGGTTGTTCATTTTCACAAGCTGTTAACGGTGCGTTAAAATTAGGTTTGCAGCTGCGTGTTATGTACATAAATACAAGGTAGTCCATGATGATAACTGTTGGTGTGCACGCAAACCTTAAGGCGGAATTACAATAGCACGTTGCCACCTTTCGTCCTTCAGCCATCCGTCGGTCATGTGACCTGCAGCCAATCGGATGTCCCAAAAAATTCTATCCGACCGTCCGTCAAAAGCTTGGCAAGCTCTAACTTTCGAGGGACGGACGTATTAATTATATCTGTGGTTTTGTCCGCGGCAGTCAATTGTTACCAGAACACGGGCCTGTGGTGTGTGTGCAGGTCGTTCAGATGTTTTGTTTAATAACACTGCGGTTGGGCGACTAAAACACTAGCCCACCACCAGGGATGCATGCGCCACTGGTTACCAAACCCAGGACCACGAAGAAAATTTCTTACATTTAATGTAATGCGGACAACGACGTCCAAGCGCGCTCTATATGCACGGTATAATTTTTTCTGCTCAGTCGAACTCTTCTTCCGGACCATCCTCTTGTCTTGTTCATGCTTATCCTGATTGCTTAATGCAGTTACTTTTGCACCAGCATGACGGTGACCAGGGCCTTCTCTGTGTCTATGCAGGTTTTACCGGAGCCCAACTTAACTAGTTATAGGCCAGAGTTAAGATAGAGGAGTTAGGCATGCTAGCCGATCGCCAGTCAAAGCATAGTTGCATGCTACACTTACAGCATGGTTGAACCACTGCATGATTAAGTGTTTAGGATTCGATCTGAACGCATTTTAAGTGAGGTATTTGAAGGACATTGGGATGAGGTAGCAAAAAAGCATTGTCATGTCGGGACACAACCGTAACCTAACTCGCGGGTCGTATTCAAGAACGTGCCCAAACCGAATCCCAGTAAGCGAACAGATCGGCAGCCAATTTAATAAACGGAGACCTGCGCGAGACTAGAAACAGTTGCACATCGCCGAACGATCACATTTGACATGCCTCTACACAACATTTGTTTGTTTACCTTTACATGCGAATAATGGAAGGCAATCAAAATCAGAAGTCTGGATTACACCAGATGAAAAGTATTTGTATATTCATATCTAAATTTGGTAACACAAAATTTATAATAATTTTTATAACGGCATAAACTCTAAAGAATTATATACATATATATGTACCTATCGGTTTTTTTTTCAGATGATTTATTTTTATATAAAGTAAAAACTAATGGTCATATGCCTAACTTACATAAAATAAACAAACCAGTGGTGTATGTATTAAAAGTTATTATAGTGATTACACAAAAAGTTAGGTAAAACACTATAGTGGGGCACGACTGCGACGTGTTGCAGGGCCATGAGCCACACGCTGCCGCGCGCCGGGAAGCCCGCGGCGGAGGCGGGAGCCAGCCGCCCCGCCAGCCTCTACGACAACCTGCAGCGCAGCGCGAGCGGCGGCCTGGCCGGGGGCGGCGGGGGCGGCGACTGCGCGGCGGGGCACTCGCAGGCCGTCTACCTCGCCACCACCGTGCCGCAGAACATGGCGGCCATCGACATCGCCGGCCGACACGCGCCCACCAGGAACTCGCTGCGCCACAGCCGCATGATCGTGCTGCGGCAAGGTGAGGCAGTCTTACCACACGTATTTCATTACATTTCCCGAAAGAAGTTGTGTAAATGAAACTAAGTCGCCCAAATGATTCCCACCAATAATCTAGTACTATCATTTTTTTTTACGTCCAAAACACACACACACACACACATACAAAAGGTGAGTGAATCCGCAGCTAAAGCTGTGGGTTCATAACGACAAAATTGTTTGAAATCAATTGACACAACTTATGGACTAAAGTGCTTTGCAAGGCTGGTTCACGCCTTAGAAGTTGGAGCTGAGCAAATGAGAAAAATTGTTGTTGCAAGTAATAGAAAAGAAAATATTTAAGGTGAAACGCTGCATGGTTAGATTATGTCAAATTGTAACAAAGTTATACGACCACCTGGAATTTTTACAATATCTCTCAATTATTTGATTGAAATAACTAGCGGTAAAAAGTGGGTCATGGTGGACGAAATTGACGAGATACATGTCTGAGATTTTTGAGTTGTAGTAAATATTTGATGCGATAAATCAATTGCCGAATGTTTGCTGTAATCACTAGTGTCGCTTAAATGAGATATTATTATTTTTATAAAAACCACCATTAATCTCTCAATGAAAAAATTTCAGATTTTGTTTATTGCTAGTTTGAAACTTAATCTGTAAAATAAAATCAGCTTTGATTTTTTAAGTACTTTTCAACACCCAAAAAAAATCATTTTATGCAACACTGTTATTGTTACATGTCAGTTGCCTACAACACTCTTCAGTTGGACTGTACAGTAGCTGTTACTGTGTTGTACGCACCCTATTGGCACCCCCTGCCGTTAGGCCACGCTGTATTGTCCCCCCTTCCCCCTCTTGCAGCAGTAGGTTGCTGTCTTACCTTGAAGATTAGTCACACATATAAACACTTGTTAAGGTTAAGGGACAGATAGAGCTGCGAGCTTATTTCCCCATACGGATTTAACAAACTTTCTGTTGGTTGTACTTTGTTGATTATTGTAGTTATGTATGTTGAGTTTTATATTCAATAAATGCAATTTTATAACCTTTTTGAAGCTGTCTATCATTGTGTAATCGGTAGAACGCCAGCTTATAGTGCAAGAGGTAGCGGGTTAGAATACCGGCCAGATTTAGTTTTCTTGTGGACATATGTTTAAGTTAATAAGTAAGTTCCTCTCATAAGCAATGCAGCTTATAAACCCTAGTAATGCAGCTAGATAACGTAAACGTAAGCTGAAAAAACTTGATTTAACTTCTGCTAACAACATGGCTAAAATGGTAGTACACATCACGGGAAATTTTCTTTCTGTTTCTTAGATTCTAGCATACGATTAACAAATTTCCAATTTTTTTTTCCCCATTATTTTCTGTATATTGTGTTTGAAGGTATTTTCCTATTTGTACTCACAAAACAAATTCTGAGACTTTTAAAATAGATTGAAGTGTTTTAACTTAAATAAAAATCTAAATGTATTTAGCAAACCTGTGCGTGGCTCGGGGCCACAAATTTTGCTGAGACCTGTCAACGAAATTCGCTAGGCACGTGGGTGTCGGACCCCACATACATATGTCTTCCCCTCTCCTTATTCAGTGTTTTCCATGAGTCATGTACTTAAAAATGTTTAGCCAGATTTCTAACACTGTTTTACAGTTACACTGTGTTACACTGCTCTTACAGTGGGTGTATGTATTAGTATTCAACCATCTAATCTGTGTCATAAGTATCTAATTGTCCAATCCTATCGAAGAATCAGCAGATCGTTACAGTATTTTGAAAACGTATTGATACAATTTATATTATTGATCTACTACCATCTGTGATTGTAGCTGTTATTCTGTTGACAATGTCACCTCAAACTCGGGTTAGTTGTAGGTACATACCAATCATTTCAAAATTATTTTTCTTGCTGAAAGTTACAAACAAGCATTTATGTGTCGTCTTTTTAATAGTTTTTAAGCAGTAAATGTAAATTAGTAATTTTAATATTATTATTTATTCACTCAATCATAGCGTGAATAAAATTATTAATAATATAACAGACTGTATTTAAAAGTATAAAAATACTATAGCATCAAGTTCGTGCTGTGAATACTTCCTTAGAGTCAAGCCATATTACCAAGTGCTTTTTTCAACGCGTCTCCAAAAAACTTCAACACACAAATTTTTAAAAGGTAATAATTTTTTTTTCTCAAAAGTAACACGTATAAGACAGCCTTAAATTGTATACTAATATTTCAAACACATTTTAAAGTCATTATTTCACATTTGGTTATCTTAATCAGTGTGTCATAATGCCATTGATATTACCCGCCTACCATTATTTGTTTATCCTATTCGGTGTAGTTCGTTGACCTTCTTCGGAAAGTGAACCTCGTGCGTCGTTATACGACAGAAAGGAAGACAACGTTAAATTGTCCATATCTGATGAGGAAAGTCTTCCAGATCTATAAATGAAAACGTTCCCTCGTGTGCCCCTACATTTGCAGGAAACATATTCGTAGACATCATGAAAGAACTGAGAGTAGTTTACGAGCACCCAAACATTTGCACACTAGGACATTTTGAGCTCAAAGAGTGTGAGAAACACTACACAGTATCTTCCGCTCCCAATGAAAAATACGATTTCGTGGCCTACAGCAGCGATTACATTTTTGTTCAGAAAATGTTTAAAGATGAACCATTTTGGCTGGACAAGATGCTACCACAGCTGACGCGATTCTACTTAGAATGTATGATGCCTGAAATAATATACAGCCGCATTAAAAGCTAAATGAAACTTAGGGACCCAAATTTTTTTTTTAGAAGCACAAGAAAAGAAAAGAATTGCTTGTACTAGAACTCTATCCTTGCTCAACAAAGGAGTAGTTCACAAGCTGTCAGAAGCTGTTTTTATAATTTCTTAATATTTTTTTTCTGTCTTTATTTTAAATTTATTCTGTAATTTTCTGTTATTAAGGAAAACGTGTGATGGTTTTCTCCGTGTACTCCCAATTATTCTTGTCAATATTGTGATGGTTTTCTCCGTATGCTCCCGATTATTCTTGACAATATTTTGATGGTTTTCTCTGTGTGCTCCTGATTATTCCTGTGGTTTCTCCAAGTGTATGATGCATTTTTTACTTAATGAGTCATGTCATTTTATTCAAGGTTACATTTAATTAGTGAATTTATGCTACTAAATTAGCACTTGCGATATTTTTTCAGGTGGAATATCAAACAAAAATAACATTACTCGGTTAAATAATAATCTCTGAGACATCTGAGAAACACTAACATGCAAAACGAACTTCCTTCTCCTAGGTGTCTAGCGAAGCCATCCTTAGTGAGCATGCCTCATCCCACATAAAATAACTAAATAATATTTACCTGCAAGCAAAACGTAGCGCCATCTGTTGACAAGAATCGGGACTACTTACAACAAGTTCCTTCGCATGAGATAAATTAACTCTCGCAGCTGAATGGAGTCCAAGACAGTTAGAGCCAAGTAGTCTCGTAGCCACGTAGCCTTGTGTCCTGGATGCTTCGTAGTCATGTAGCATCGCAATCACGTAACCTTGTTTTCTGGAAGCTTCGTAGTCCTGTAGCCTCGCAGTCTCATAACCTAGTAGACTCGTAGTCACGTAGTCTCGTAACCTCATGGCTCATAGTCGCGTAGTCATGATGTCTTGGAGCCTCGTAGACATGTAGCTACGTAACCAAGTAGCCTTGTAATCTTATAACATAATGCTGCTGGAGCAGTTGGAGCCAAAGAGAAAAATCAGCTGAAGACATACAGAAATTGGAGCCTTGTATACTTATAGCTTCGTAGTCAAGTACTCATGTAGACAAGCAGTCCTGTAGTCTCGTATCTTCGTAGCATCCTAGTCTTATAGTCAAATAGCGGTAGGCCTGACTATTTGGAGTCAAATACTTTTGACGTCATTGATTGTTGGAGCAAAAACACAGCTGGAGTCATATGAATATTGGAGGCATTATATATCCTACTGAGTCGAATTTACGTGAAAATGCACCTCCTTTTCGTTAAATGCGCTTCCTTTTTGTATAATTTCCAACCAAATGTGTTTCTTTGTTATTAAATGCTTGACCAGAGTTAAAATTGCGTAGTCATTGCGTGTAAATTGCGTTTATTGCGTGTACATTGCGTGTATTGCGTGTACATTTCGTGTTGGAACTTTTGGAGCTTTGGAGCTCTTGGAGCACTTGGAGCTTTTGCAGCAATTGGAGCATTTGTAGCTTTGCAGCACTTGGAGCTGTTGTCCAATTAGAGCATACTGTATATTGGCGGGATCGTATTCCTGTGACGAGAACGTATCATACCGCATCGAATTTTCGTACTATGTGTTTCCTTTTTTGATTGTGGATCAATAAGTATGTACTCAGGACATGTTTGTTCTCATGGTTCGTTTCGGAGATGTCAAGCCTACACGTCTGACATTGAAAATTACCTGTTTAAAATGTTATTCGCATATATCGGTTAATGAAACCTCTTGGTTCGTAGACGCTTGGCCACAAACTGAATGCACCTGGGCGTCGATTACGTGTCTGGCTAATTAATAGAAAGGCTTAACTTCCAAACGAGCACAGACTAGAGGTGTCTAGCCAACAACTTCTGGTTGTGCCTGGCCACCGACTGGATATGCCTGACCACTAACTGAACATGTTAACCTGACCTCAATCTGGTATTGCCTAACCACCAACAACCTGAATATGACTGTAAGCTAAATACATGTCTGATCACTGAATATACATTCCTGGCTATCGACTGGGCGCGTATTGACACCTACTTGGTGTGCCTGACCGTCGAATACATGCCTGGCCCCGGACTGATTGTGACTAACCACCGACTGGATGTGCCTGGCCGTCTATTACGAGCCTGGCTACTGAATTTACATGACTGGTTAATCAACTGTTATGCACAACTGACTCAAAAACACATGTCAAGGCATGCAAAGGACTCGCTTCGCCTTCTAAGAAGACAGTAGAAATTGAGAAATGCTAGTAATTTACTTGTTTGTGTTTGATGAATTAATGTAATAAATATTTTTATTTGAATTTGTGTTGCTTTATTTCTCGAACCTGTCTGAAGTGTGGTATTTTTAATTATATTTTTACATCGTCCAGAGATCGAACCAAGGACGGAAATATATAGCACCAATCATTATTTAATTGAGTGATTTATTTGGTGAATTTTGGAATTTTTCCCGAATCTCCAGCTAAATAATTACAAATTTCCAATATGGCTCCCAATTTCAAGATGGTGGGCACCTCAGTAATAATAAATTATTACTTCACTCTAGCGGGTAAAACTTAAACAGTAGCGCATTCTAGTAGACATAAACAAGATGTTGGCCTCCAGCAGACGAAAACAAGATATCAGACGTGACATGATACTAACTGGTGATATATACTTATACCTTGACGTTAGTGGTGGGAGGTCAATCTGCCAGCGGCTTCCGTGGAGGAAGGATCTATCGACTTATTTTTATTTTGGACGACATTGGGTCTGCATGACATAACTGCTGTTTTAAATATTTTTTTTATTAAATTTTAAACAATTATATTTTTTTAATTTTAAATTTTTTGTCATTAAAATCTGATAATAAATATAGATTTTCAAGATGGTAGCCATAACGAAAATTGCAACGTTCTAGAATCCAATATGGCGGACGTAACGTAAAGTGTATTGATGACGACACAATCATCCAAGGTGGCGGGCATAACGAAAAAAGCAACATTTCTAGAATCCAAGATGGCGGGTGTAACAATATGCGCAATGGTGTTTTTTTATTTTTCTTAAAATATTATTAATTAATTTTTTTATAAATTTTTAATGTTTTTATTAAAATCGGCTAATAAATAAAAAAATCGAGATGGCGCCCGTAACGTTAAGTGCATCGGTTACGTCATAATCTTAGATGACGTCAGAGGCTTATCGGTGGCTGTAGACATGAATTCTTAAGCCTCTTTTAGGGTTTTGTGTTATTTCTAAGGCAAAAGTCTTTTGTGGTTTTCCGAATTCCTATTTTTTAAAATTTTCAGAAATAAAAAGGAAATTAATTGGGAAATTTTTTTTTCAAAATTTTTGGCGGAATTATTTTTTCATAAAACTGGAAATTTTGGCGGATTTTGTCGAATTTCGGGACGTTTTGGCAAAATTTGAAGGTCAAGGTCAAAGTTCAAGGTCACGGTCTTCCAATATGGCCGCCGTGACTTCAGAGAAATCAATGATTGACCCCATCCTCAATCCTCACCCAGAACCCTGTCCCCGGAGCTACTGGCAAGTTATATGGCTATTTAGAGCAAATAACTTTATAAGTTAGAAAATAAATTTATTTTGCAGTGTGAATAGTCAATGTTACCCGATTAAAAATTGTTGGTGCATAAGTTTTGCAAATAATTCCCTTTCCCTTCTCCCACCAAAGTACAATAATAGAGTTATTTATATTTACGTAGCAAACATTTTAAGTCAGATGATTTTATAATTTGGTACAGGGTGAGATTTAAAAACTTTTGAAAAAAAGGTCTTTTACTAGAAAACTATGACAGTTTTGATTTTTTAAAAAAATTCAGAATCATGATTAATTGGCATATCAACTTTTCCGGCTTGACGTTGACTTATGAAACATCATGTATATATTTTCCTTATATATTTGTGTTTTCTGTTACTAATATGTTTTAGAAACATTTTCCCGGCCCTTAAATTGTATATGTTTAGTTTCTTCGGTTCGGTTAGTTATTTTAGAATGAGTTTTCTTTTTTACTGATTGTAATTTCAATTCTGATTGGTCTGGTAAATACATATTCTAGCGCAATTATGGAGACATGAAGGTGTGTGATCTCAGAACAATTATTATTTTTCTTGTAGAATAAATTGCACAGTACTTATGTTAATGAGTGGTGCACTTCGGTAAAGGGTTTTTATTTGTTTAAGCTCCGTGAAGTGGTTTAAATTACACAGCTAATATAAGAGCGAAGCAAAAAGGAAAGATGAAAAAACCTTTCATAAGCGATACTCAACCGAGAAAGAAACTTAAGTCGTTTTACCCAGTACCGGGTGTCGCGAGCACAGGCGACGCCTCGACGATAACAGCCGTGACGGTCTAAGTGTTTCCGAGGATAGATTTTGCCTTTATTAAACCACACCATCTTTTCATTTCATGAGATAGTAGATTCTAAAATAATTTTGAAATACGCTTTTTTTATTTTAATTAATATTATGCTGTCGTTTATACTTTCATTTATTTTGGTTATATATTTTATCAGAATAGATAAATATTTTTACCTTATTAAAATACCTACATGATATTAAAATTTTAATACATTTGCATTTCTATTTGAAATGAATAATAATAAAGTTATTATATTTTTTTCTTACATATTAGCTGATTAGCAGTTATGCTTAGTATTAATTTTTAAAAATTCCAAAATTTTTGGAAGGATCGAAAAATTTAACCTTCTCAACAAAGAAGTTTCACTTTAAAAATAACGATAAATAAGGGTCTAATTCTCAAGAGATAACGACGTATCAGTCTCTCAAATTTCTCTTTTATCATATTTGAAATTTGGCGTTGGGGAGTGTCAGCGGTGAAGCCACTCCAAAGCATTCACTAGCGGTCGAATGGGTATATTTCAAGGATGGGGGAGGGTAATAGATAGGCCTACGTAGCGTAGCATGCTATATGCTATTTGTAACGTACGGAAGGGTAGATGTCAGGGGAGAGGTAGAAATGACGCAGCAGTGATGCTACGGAATTCTCGTTAGGCTGCTTGTGTTTGCCTACTCCTCAGTTTTCATAATGGCTAACGATTGAAGCTACCGTGGATCTTTTATTTAATTTTAGTATGTTTAATTTATTTATTCATGTGAAAAATAGTTATTGATTTGTGCAATTAACTTTATAAATATAATTCCTTTTTATGTGAATATTGTGATTGAAAATGTAAAACGGACGTATGGACTTTAGAGGTTAGCTTTATACCTAAGTGTAACTTATTTTTGGTATGTGAACGCTGTAATTTGAAATGTCAAAAGGACATATAGAATTGTGAGATGGACTTTATAAGTATAATTTATGTTCGATTGGAGTGTTTTTTTTTTTTTTCATTTGAGGTCATACCCGCATCCTAACAATTCTCAATTATATCGTTCAATAAAAAAAATCAATAATTTACCTCTATTTATAACAAATAAGCAAGAAGTTGCACTTCTGTCACGTGTGGACTCCAAGCACACACTTTTTTTGTATTGTAGTTACATTTTAGGTCCCATGTTATAACGTAGATAACAGGAGTGCACGCAGAATTAAGTAGGGGAGGGTGTTGTACCTTGGACCATTTATCATAAGAATCGAAATTCTCTAGTTATAAATATGACATTTACTATTTTCTTGGACGCAATTAACTCTTCAACGTGTTTTCGTTGTAACTGCATCGGTATAAACCCACGATCTATACACACCATATTTCCAGAAACAAAACAATATTATGTTGCATAGTGGATCATGGTACACGATGCTCATGTACCTTGGGACAACCATCCTGTACCTTGGGCCACAAAAATAAAGTAATAAATAGCCGAGCCTATGTAATGCAGTATATTAGAACTATAATTAATAATCATTATTTCATATACTGTAGCAAAATACAATACAAGAAACACAAATAAAACATTTTACAAACATAGTCTAGTGTACCTTAAAAGTAAAACAAAATGCATTCAAAACAAAATATTGCTTTCACTGTTAGTTAATTCAAAGGCACACATCCATAGAAGTAATGTAAATAATGTCACAAATTATACAATGAAAGATTCGGACAAGTATCCTTTAGGTTAACTTAAAAAAATTGTAAAAAAATGGCTTTAAAAATTTGTTTGAAAAGCTCTTATTTATATGAATAGGCCCTACTGTTAATCAAATTGTGATAGACCTACAAGAAAGAGCCTATTAATAGGTAATTAGGTTATAACATGAAACACAATAATCACAACTGTATGTTTTCCAGTCGTTGCCTTCTACCCCAGCGCACAGGAAATGAGTTCAGCGACCACATTTAATGCATCTGCACCACTTTTCGCCACTACAGTCAGCCTTCTTTAAATTCCTGCAGTAAAGACATTATTCATCAGCCCTGTTCACAGTTGCTTTATCGGTAGATTGGCCTACGTGAAAAACAGTGTCTTCATCTTCATTTTCAGATGACAATGGATCCAATAGTTTCGGCTTCTTCGCCATGTTGGGAGGTACCGATATCTTCTCAGAATGTTTGCTTTTAATGGCTGGCTTTGATTTAAGCACTTCACTTAAATCCTTGGCAACTTTAAAAGAACTTCTGTGTTTTTCCTTTGAAGTTTGTTTTTTCCCTTGCTGCTTACCTTTATGTTGCTTTATAGCTTGTTTTTCTGCAGTGTCCGTAGTTATCATCATCTTTATAAATCTTATTCCTATGTTTGAGATTTTCCTTGGTGCAACCTTCAGATATGGCTGATGTCTTCAGGGGTGACCATTTATTTTCTTTTCGTGTCAGGTGTAACACAGTGGAGAGCATTATTATGAGATTGACATGATCTGCTGGGTGTTGGTTAATTGAAAGCTGTAGAGGTTGATGCTTCCTGCGTCCCTGATTCCATAATTTGGTTCTCTGATACAGTTGTATGCTTTCCTGATGACGGGTTTTCTATGGTCCGATCAGTAGCGTATGCACTCAAAAAGCCGTAATCAGAGAAGATTCCTGATTTTCTAAATACAGAAAAAATGTTATTTGGTGTAAATGCTCTTGGATAAGCCACCCCCAAGGCCTCTGCTACTGTATAAATGTCAAATGTTTTTCCCTTGTTGTTATACATCCATTCACTGACAGCCTGATTGTAATAGGTCTTCAGTGGGCCATATAAAGATATGTCCAATGGCTCGAGCTTATGAGATGTGTGTGGGGGAAATGTTACCATTGTTGGGATGCTGCAACCCCACAAACGAGCATTTCTTCGCCATTGATGGTAATCTCGTGTACGATGGACCACTGGTCCAAGGTACAAGATGCATTTGTGGCCCAAGGTACATGATGAAGTATTTTTTAACACAAATGGCTACTGTCAGTCGAAAACACGACAGAAAGATAAATGCTTATCATTTTTCACTCACCAAATAACGAGCTATCCAGTAGTGGTACACAACACAATGTTTCTACAGGTAGTTTAAATAAAAAACGCATCCAACGGGATACGAAAAAATTTACTTCAAACAACTTAAAACAACTTTTTACTGCAGTACGCGCGATTCTTATGCTAGCGCATCTCTACTCAACCTGGTGGGTGAAATCGTCACTAAGAACGACAAACTTCATCCAGACATTGATAGGTCACAGCACAAGCACAATAATCAAACTGGCCCAAGGTACACCATGGTCAAGGTACAACACTCTCCCCTACATTTAGGGGATTTGGAAAGGAGGGGCGTTAGAACCACTTTGCCCACTCCTTGTTTTCAAATTCTTTCCTTTTGTTGGTGGGAACAATAGATCTTTTAGGATTTCGGGGGGTGGGAGGAGATACAGCCCTCCATAACCCCTTCCCCTCCTCTGCATCCTCTCCTGGCAGGTAGTGTAAGTTGAGAATTAAATGTCAAAAAGTGGTGCCTTGGCGATCTCAAACACAGGGTATTGGCACAGCAGTTTCTTGTGAAGTAGTTACATTTTATAGATTCGTTAGCAAATTTACGATTCTTTGAGCTCAAGAATGTTGGCTACTTGGTTACATACAATTTTAGGTCAATTTTAATAAATATTAGAATTATTCGTGTAAAGTACACATGCATCTATTTTTTGTGCCAAATGTCTATAAAATATTCTATATAGATATAGATATAAAACTAATCAAAGATTTACACATTTAATGCAAAGCATAAACTAAGTGTACGTTTGAAACTGGCTGCTCACACTACCTCTTCTAACGCAGTACATGTTAGAGGAAGCAAGTTATTAAAAAAAAATACCTTTCGGCATAGCCTATAGGTGTAGATAAATTTCGAAGAACCTATTTTTCTGGAAATATTTTGTAAACATCTATAAAATTCTGGAACATTTTAAGTATTTAATGTACATAACATATTTATGTTCTCCAATATTACAAAATTATTGCGTAAACATTTTATCATTTTCCATGCAGTGAAAATATTAAGAATGTTTCTAACTCAATGCATCCAGCATTGAATAGCTTAGAACGTATTACAAATTTTGCCAACTAGGGTAATTATTAAACTTTTTTGTCTTTCAAAAACTATTTTTCATCCCTTGCACTAATAACGTGGTCGTATAAAAATTTGCTTTGCACCAATATTTAATATAATAATATGTTATGAAATAAATTTAAACGGATTTTATACTACGAAAGTTTCTTTTTAGTTTCAACCCCTGTTTTTACTGTAATAATTCGTTTCATCATTATTTGTTTCAGCCAAAGTTTTAAATAAAGTTTAGGATTCATACAATAAATTATAACGGATTTGATAGTATACTTTCAAACCTTTTTATTTACACCCCCTGCAGAAATGGGTGGTTAGATACCAATTAATTTTAACAACAGTTTTATACAATATTTAGAAATTTAAACAAAAAGAAGAATGGATTCAGTAGCGTGCATGGTTATAATTGTTGTATAAACAAAAAATTGTTTCAGACAAAAGGTTTTAAATAAAAATTATAAGATTTACAAACAATTTTAACGGATTTGATGGTGTGCTTACTAAGGGTGTTATGAATTTATTTTTGTTTTTTAATTCCTTTTTAACCACCCTTTTCAGTGGTTTGTTGTATCAGAAATTGTTTCAGACAAATGTTTTAGGTAATATTTGTAGTGTTTGCAAACAATTGCAACGGATTTGATAGTGTGCCTAAACGGAGTTATGAATTATATTTTGTCATTCAACCCCTTTTTATTTTATCCCTTGCAGTAATGATATGTCGAATAAAAAATTATTTGAGACGAACGTTGTAGATAATAATTTATGGTTTTGCAACAAATTATAATGAATTTTATAGCGTACATGGTACGGAAATTAAGAATTTATTTTTAATTCTACCCCCTTTTCAACCCCCCGCAGCATGGCTCATCTTATCAAAAATTTGTTTTAGACAAATGTTTTAGATAAAAATTATAACATTTACAAATAAACCAAACAGATTCGATAGTATGCCCACTAAGGGAAATGAATTTTATTGTCCTCTAACCCTTATTTTTTCCACCCCCTGCAGTTATAGTTGGTCGTACAAAAATATGGTTAGACAAAAGTTTTTGGTATTACCCATACAAATTATAATGCGTTCAAACGGATGTGATATTAATCATATTATGGGAGTTATAGTGATTTTTCTGTTTTTTTTTTTTTTTTTTTAACTTTCCCCATTTGTACTCCATTGGCCCGATATTGCCCATTAACGAACTCGACTGAGATTTTCCATGATTATATTTTATTTATCAATTTGTGTTTTGTGAAAAATTGCGGTAATGTTTTTGGGGGTTTATGAACCATGAAACGTAAAACTATATAAACATTTTCCGGAAGTCGCACCATGGTAACGGCTACAATATGTAGTATTTCTTTGAACTCTACCTAAAAAAAAATCAGGATATAAACGAATAAACAATCATCAACAGTTTAAATGGTACGTTTTACAACTTACTGCATCAAAAATGTTATTACCTACTCCACAGAAAAATACCTCAATACTAATTAAACTCCTCGCCATAAAAATATTGTCACGTAACCCCTTTTAAAAACTTAATAATCAGCCTGGGCTTGTACAACCTTTATCATAACTGTATTACTGTTTTAGATTTATGTCTATTCACATTTGTATTTATAGTAACTTTCGGATATTCTGACGTGTTCGATTCCGTTCGGTGATTAATATTGTATGGTGTAATGGACGAAAAAATCAACAAAATTGAAATAAGATAAAAATTATTTACGATTTTTAAAATTTTTCGTGGGACGGACCAAAGGCTTGAGAAAGCAATCCACAGGCGAAGAAACTAAGCGGCCACGCGATAAGGTACGTACAAGAGCATCTCGACACGTGTGCGGGGTGCGACCCGACATGATCTCAGCGCCTCACCGCCGGATATCCGGCCCGCCTTTCCCCGTCGCTTGCCTTTTGCAGCTACCTTCAGCCCGTACTTGGCCGAGCGCTTCTGGTGCGCTTTCTGTGCGTGCCAGCACGATCGCCCACCTGACCCCGCACCGGGATAGACTCCGTAAACATGTACACACACACAAATGTCTTTTGTTCATTTAGTTGCTGCTATGTTTGGCCTTCCGTCCGGTTTGCATGTTTTGTGATCATACGAATTTTGTTATTTTATAATTGGTTTCTTGTTTTTTTCGGGGGTGATGGGTTGAAAACTACAGTACTTACTTTTAGGGGCATGCATTTTTTCCGCGAGAAATCCTGTTAGCCCATTAGACTGAAATAAGATATACCCGCGCTAGCGATTGTTCCCTTGTAGTTGGCGGCCGCCTGCGAGAGAAGCCGTTGCCGTGTTTATCCGGGCAATTCTGTACGCGTTTGCTCCCGCACTGGACGGCTGTGATTGGTGTGCTGACAGTAGACGTGTACCTGAAAGAGACCCAACCAACCACGAAACATAGACTATGCTACAAAGTTTTAACACACAACTGGTCTGAAACATGTTTTGCATAATGTACATGGCCTTACTTGACGCTAGGGACTGGTAACATTCCCGGTGTATCATTGACGTCCAGGATAGACTCCACGGGCATATGCATGTTTCTGACAAATACCATCTGTTCACCGACTGCTCGCTGGAGTAATGTCTAAACTGTGACTCCTGTGACTAAGGGTTTCCCATTGGTTATGAGTAGAGACATGCAAAATTCGCGGATTCATTTCGCGATAGGCTAGCATCAAAACAACTATACCTTCGTACCGCTTCTGCGATTGGCCCACATTTTATCCGGGGAACTGTGAGCCAATGGGAAACACTAAACCAAGAAAGTGCCGAATTACGGACAGCCTAGTTGAGACGTCTCACGCGTCAGTAGCCAATGAACATGTGTCATATCCGCGAGTATTTAAAGGACTGTGTAGTCTATCCTAGAGGTCAATGAATCCGCGAATTTTGCAGGTCTCTAGTTATGAGTATTTTAAATTAGCTTTTAATCAATTGTGAAAGGAGACCAAAAGTAAAAGTAATTGAATTGCAGCCCATCGTGTTTTAAGACCGCGAATTGAATTGGCGTATTTTTCGTTATACGCTTACAACTAAAGACCTGAAAAATTCGCGGGTTCAGTGACATCCAAGATAGACTCCACCATCCTCTGCATGCTCGGGCGAACGTCACCTGTCCATTGGCTGCTGAGTTGTGAGGCGTCTCTACTGTACTTGGTAACATTTTATTTGATACTTATTTGATTGAGGGTCTATAATTGGCCAAGAGTCCTCCAGATTAACAATAAACTAATAGCATAAGCAGCAGTAAAGTATAGTTATTTGAACTTTAGCAAATCACACATGAATCCACGAATTTTTCCTGTCTCTACTTATAACTAAATGAAATTGACGTTAAAACGTATCATGTTACACTTTAAATCACGTCTTCAAATAACAACTTGAATATTGCAGACCTCAGCTGGTATTGCGTTAATAGATGCGTTGTGGCATATTCAAAGAAGATTTCACTCTCCCTTCTCATTTCCTATGTCATTCCCTTATTTCAACACATCCAGACGTCTGAGTGCGAAACTTTCAAAAAATGTGAGTGAGTCTTTCAGTACTCGCCAGAGATGTGTAACATCTAATCTCGGTAATGAACAAATTCATGTGTTCTCATGTTGCAAATACACGTATAATACGAAATTTGGCTACGAAATTTAACACAAATTTCTTTAAAACAATGCCGAGCTGGTAAATTTACGCAAATTGGGTTTCCAACTACATTTCTGAACCCAAATCACACGCAGTTTCCGCACCCGCCGCTAGAATTCGCTGCTGGAGCAGTTATGTTGAATAAAGAATCATTCCATTTGAAGAAAGGTTAAACTATATAATGCACCGATAAAACGAAAAAGTCTTGGAAACATACTAAACCCCGTCTTTGGATCTGATTTTCTCAAGGCATTATATTGAAATACCACCCATCTTGTTCAAATTCATTAAACAATTAATACTATAAAGTTTCCCTTTGGCTTTGCGAACTTTGGTTCGCGCCATCCGACACAGGTGGCAGCACCGTGGTTACATATTTGCGTTCCATGCGACATTACTCCTACCAAATGCCGTATACCGAGAGTTAAGATGTTTACGCATTACAAAAAAAAAAAAAAAAAAAAAAAAAAACACTCGGCTGTTTGTATTCTCGCGCAAAAATTACAAATAGTTTTCTGTTATCGGAGCACAATTCAGTGATGAGGCTCTGACTGGTTTTGGCAAGGTTTGGGCTTAGAAAACGATAGTAGAATCTGCTATGGTTTCGGTTAGCTACAAGTTAGCTAAAAATCATGCGCAAAGAAAAAGAGCAAAAGTACTACGTGCAGTACTTTTTTTTTTTTTTGCTCCACCTGGGTGAAAGAACTGCACGCCTCTGGCCAACAATTAGCACAACGCTCCGAGCTCCGTTGTGTTAAACACGAGGTGTTGGGAACAAAAGCTTGGTCCTAGAATATCCACCTCGTCCTGCGCACGGCCACGGCGGCTAGTGGTCGGGTCGGCAAACATGACCGGAGCTCGAGACTCGGTGGCTCCGACCTTGATTCTTTCGCAAAAATAATTACACGAAAGAAAAAAAGAAAACACGAACATTAAAAAATATGGCTACAAGTTGAGGAAAACGTGGAACCATTTATATAGAAACAAACGAGTATAAAGCAAAAAGAATCAAGACACGCAGGAAAAAAAAAATTCTGTAGGTACTTTTACAAAACATTCCTTTGGAAACCAGTTGCCAAGAAAAAGTCTAGTAATACTACAAGAATGTTTGTAACTTGGTACAACACATTGCTATGGTTATTTTTGCGTATATGAAATACGTTTTTCGTGATAATACTGAGCATTTCTTACAAAAATTGGCGCATTATATTTTAATTAATTTTTCATTCAAGGTTATATTTTTCAAACCACGAAAATTCAATAATTATACTTTTTTTTAATGTTTATTTGTGTGTGACATTAATACTGTAAAGCCATCCAGGGAACGATTTACAGATAGCTTTAACTATTCAGCCACGCCTGGATTTCGCTCATCAGTCATCAAATTTATATCACCATCTTCAGGGTACTAGCAGTAACTGTAACTTGTACAATTTAGTGTACAGTAAAACATAATTCAATTTTAAAAAAATTCTTTATGTTGCTGAAATAATCACGTAAAATTACAGATATTTGTGAAATTGTAAATTTATTATATATATATATATATATGTGTGTGTGTGTGTGTGTGTGTGTGTGTGTGTGTGTGTTCGCGGTTATACTGGGTTCGGATTCTTACCCGGGCATTTATTCTTTGTGTTGTCCAGTACCTCAAATAGTTAAAGCTATTTGTAAACCATTCTCTGCGCATAATAAAACAAAATATAGTCGAATTGTTGAATGTTCGATTATCTTTTTCATGGTTTCAAACATTTATTCTATCTAAATTAAAAATAATATTTCAAATTTCTTAAGCGCAACAAGAATAATTCAGAATTGTTTCAAAAACGTATTTTCATATCAGCGAAAATAACCTTCGGAATGTGTTGTGTAACGAACTATTGTTTGGCAATTCTAAAGGAATCTTTTGTAAAAGTACAAAAACGTTCTCTGTACACGGACAGATATTTCCACGGCGACGTATACCATCCACCAACACTGAAGAGAACCGTGGCACCAACTGTCAACAGGGTCCAGGCTACCTTGGAGTCTCCTCGCCGTGGAATGAGGTGAAACACCTAACAACAGCTCAGTAGGCTGTACTCTTCCAGACTTTGTCATTACTCCCTCTCTGAAACAAAGCCTTCCTCTCCCATTTGACCCCGTGTGAACGGAAGAACGACCGCAGTAGTGTAAGTGGTTAAGGAAACTTTAGCAGAAATGAGCGTGTAAAACTTAAGTTATAAATTTTTCTTCCTCGAGAAATACTTTATAACTCCACCACGACAATTCTTATTTACAGTAGAAGTACTTTTTTTTTAATGCATGTATGCTAAATCCAACAACTGCCAGGTTAGACTCCACAAACCTGTACACGATCATTTCGGTGGCAAATATCACCTACTCTCCGATTAGCCCCGTGTGCCTTTACTTACTTGTTATTGGGTTTTAATATATCGCGGCGTGTGAAATAACCAATTTAGAGGGTCAGTCAAATGAACAACTGTTTGCACTGTAGCACGCTGTCTATTAAAAGCACTAATTTCGCATATCCTTTGTTATTGTTATATGAGAGGTTATACCTGGAGATCAGGGAATTTCGCGAATTTATTTAGCATCAGGCTATAATTCAAAGCTTTATGTTCGCTCCACAAAAGTTTGCGTTTCCATTGGCTGGTTAATTGTTATTGTTAATTGGCACTACCTGATTTGCTTACTTTTCTCCTAGCTAGGCATCGTTGGCTCACGGTCGTAGAGGGGCGTGTCCAAATAACTGAGGTCCAATCATGAACACAGTGCGGGAGTGTGAAGATTTGCATTCAAGCTTGCGATCAATTGACTATGCGAAATTTACGAACCTCTAGTTGTATCAAACCCTAATAGAATTAGAATATACATAAATCTAGTAGAGGTCCAAAATATCAAGAAAAATATTGGTGTGAAATAGTCTCTCTCCCTTTCTGATGGCTCAAAGACTGTGTTCATATTAGGATCTGTTAATAATAAATAGGAACTGGAAAACTTCACTGTTTCGATGTCCTCTATTGTTGATTCCACAGTTCTATGCACACTTGGGTAAGAGTCCCCTGCTCATAAGTCGCTCACTTAAGAGATAACTAACCTGGGTTGCCTGTGATTTAATAATTTTATTGATGAGAGTTTCTCTTTGGCTCAGCGTCCGTCACATAAACTGTGGGCCAATCATAGAAGCAGGTTAAAGGTAAAATTATTTGAATTATAGCGTACCGCGAAATGAATTCGTGAATTTTTCCGGTCTGTAATAACAGTGGTTGCGGGGGAGGGTATGGGCATATCAGTAGAGACAGGTAAAATTCCTGGATTAATTTCGCGTTTTGATAGAGTCCAAACACATGTACTTTTATATTTATTCTTTAATTGGCTCACATTTCATCTCAAGGACTCTTAGCCAGTAAAATATTAAATATAAAAAAAAAACTTTTCAGTCAAAGACGTATCGTCGCAAGCATCTCAGTTGACAGGTCTCACGAGTGAGCAGCCAATGAGCAGATAGCATTTTCCCGAGTATGTAAAGGATTCAGGAGTCCATCCTAGAGGATGCATTGAAACCGCGAATTTTTTCAGTTCGTAGGTACATATCGGTGCGTTTGTGACCTTTTTCGCGTCCAGATGCGCCGGGTAAAACCCAGCAAAGTAGGCGGTGGAGCGTCTTGAACTTGACCCGAGTGGAAAAGTACGGGGCGGCCCCATCGGCTAACACCGCTAAACTCGTGACGCGATTGGCTACAGGCGATCGGGCTGCGTCCCGCCGACGCCAGGTAAGGACCAGCGCGGGAGTGTCGGTGGTCTGGTTCGCCGACCACAGCCGACGTGTTTTCCAGGAATGGTCAGCGGTGGCTCCAGCTCCTTAGATTTTATTTCCCTTCTTTCTGTCTCATCCGGTCGGACACAGTCTGTGTCTCGAAAACATCTCTCCAATTTGACATTTCCCAGCTGGCACTTGCTAAGAAACACACGTTCTTTATCTATTTGTATATTTTGAAGTGAAACTCATTGTACAGCCGGTAGAGTAGTATCAGAATCACAGTGTAACTGAACTGAATAGGTAACGGAGTTAACGTGTGAAACATATATAACGAATATTGTTCGATGGCGCGGCTTAAAAAAAAATTGTTTTGAATTTAAACACATTTATAGCCAGCGCATGATTTCGTATACTTATGTAAACGTTTACAACAGTCTTTTGCATACGATTGCATACTTTCGCAACTCGTAATTCGCAACTCTAAACTCTCAACGCTAAGGTTGTATCCGGTTTTAAAATTAGACTTGTGACAATTTGTAAAGACATTTCCAGTAGCGTTTCGTATTATATTTTAGCTATCATAAACCCATTAATTAAGTGTCAGATCTGATTGAACATGGACAGACACTAGTAAATAAAATTATATTTTCAAGATGTATAATTACGTGTGTTTCAAATATTAGAGTTTTCTAAAAAAAATTCCTAACCATCTTATGTGTGAAGTTTCACTTCTAACGCGCGTGGTGGCCACGCACCCATTTTTTAAATTTAATTAATTTTTAAAAACGTTTAGGTGTCCCGATATTTTACATGTGTCGACAGAAGATTGCTCCACCCTTTCATTTCTTTAACACGGCTCTCTTAGCCTGAAGGCCTTGCTGACCCACAGGCCCCATGAACATAGATGCTCCGTTTCATAGCGGTTTAGACGACTTGCTAACCAGCCATAAGCTCAGTTTCAAAGCTCCATTCATGAGCACTACACTGTTATAAATTACAGTAAATTTACGGACTTTCAAACGAAGAATTTAACTCCAATAAACGAAGAGATCTTCGTAATTTAAAATAACTGGATCTTTGTAGGAACTACGCCGTAATTGACTTCCAAGTTGTATGTTTAGTTTTTAACAAAGGTTAACACATTCGTGGACAAAAAAGGAGTGGCCTTAATAAACCATTTTTGGGATGCTTTGTTAATATACCAAAAATATTCCTTTGGATTCACTTTAAAAGTAAGTGAACTCTGTGTACGCAAATTTACGAAGATAGCCGTCAATTTACGAAGAATTCTGGATAATGTGTAAGCAGAATTCTTTGTAAATTGAATGTGAAAATTATTAACAGTTTAGCTGTGGCTCGGCTCCAGACAACACATCATGCTGGAATCACAATAATGCGATTGGCACGACGCGTTGAACGCGAATATTATTTTATCACCAATCACGTTCCACACATCCGTGACGTCAGCGCGACATAAATGGTGAACGCGACAGACTTGTTTTCTATGTCCATCTCGTGGACGCGACGTTACTGAAATAAACCTCATAATTTTTTTTGGAAAGAAGATTCAATTTGTAATGCTATGATTATGTGTGTATTTTATTAAAGGTTTTCTTTACTAAATTTATTTGCGAAATCTATGAATTGTGTTTACACACAGTTTTTTTTTTTTTTTTTCAATATGGAATGGACACGAAATTTATCGCACAATTCTTTAAAATAATGCCGAGCGTGATAAATATACACAAATTGTGTTTTCAGCTATATTTCTGGACGCGAATCACACGTATTTGCCGCACCCATCGCTAAATTTGCACCCGGAGCAGCTACGTCAACTATAGAATAATTCGATTTCGATTTGTAGACAGAAATTTCAAACTATATAATGATACGACTTCGGTAAAAGCTAAAATGACTTTAAAAAAAAAAAAAAAAACTAAACCCCGGCTGGGAACATGGATTTTCAACAAGGAATTTTATTAAAACACTGCCCATCTTGTTAAAATTCATTAAGCAATTAATACTTACTATAAATTTTCCCCTTGGCTTTGTGAATTTTGGTTCGCGCCATCCGCCACAAATGGCAGCGCCGTGCTTGCACATTTCCGTTCCACACAACCTCCGTCACATGTATGAAATCACTCCCACCCAAGGCCGTATACCTCGAGCCTAAGATGTCGCACACCGACGTGGCGGCGCGACCGGCGAGTGTGGGATTGTTCCCACGACGAGGCGCGGGGCAGCACCGCCGACCCTGCTGCAACCAGACACTCCGGCCGCGGCGGGCGTGGCCAGTCCGTGCGTAGACCACGTGCTGAGCCTGCAAGAGGAGCTCAGCTGAGTTTTGAAATTCTTCCTTTTTAACATCTAAGCTCTCAGTATACGGAATTTGGTACAAGTGATTCTGCGAATGGAACGGAAATGTATAAATAACCACGTTCACCCATCTGTGGCGGATGGCGCAAAACCAATTTCGCAAAGAACAAATGGGAAACTTTATAGTATTAACTGCTTGCTGAATTTTAACAAGATGGGGAGTATATTAATAAAAATGCCTTGTCGGAAATCAAGTCCAAAACTGGGTATTATTATTTTTTTCAAGAGTTTTTCGTAGTTATCGGAGCCATTTCGTTATATGTTTCAAAATTTCCGTCTGCAAATGGAATTAATGATTCTTCGATAGTCGACGTAGCTGCTCTGGCAAGGAATTCTAGCGGCGGGTTCGGCAACTACGTGTAATTCGCGTCAAGGTATGTAGTTGAAAACACAATTAGCGTATATATTTATCACGCTCGCCATTATGTAAATAATTCTGCGTTAATTTTACTGTCCAAGTTTCGTATTATAAGCGTGTTTGAAACATGAGAACACATGAATTTGTTCGTTACCGAGGTTAAGTGATGCACAACTTACATGAGTATTGAAGCACTCGCTTACGTGTTTTTTTTATGGTGTTTACTCTCACCCAATTAAGGTATATGAGTAGTATATAATAGTATGTTCTGAAACAGGCTGCAGGCTGTGGTGCTGTGTGTCCTTTCCGCCATCTTGGATTTTGACGTCACGGCGGCCATCTTGGACGAGCGTAACGGGACAAAACGTAACGGGACACAACGTAACGGTACACAGCGTAACGAGACAAAACGTAACGGGACACAGCGTAACGGGACATAACATAACGGGACAAGTAGATCACGGCGGCCATCTTGGATCCACCATCTTGGATCCGCCATTTTGGATGATGTCATTTGGTTTTCTCGAACATTCCGACATTTTGTTTTCCGCCATATTGGATGATGACGTCACCATTGCAATTTCCGTTACGGCCGCCATCTTTAACTGTTTTATTTATTATCCGATTTTAATGAAATTTTTTAAAAAAATTATAAAAAAATTCAATCAATAAAATTTTAATAAAAATATTTAAAAAACAAACTTTTACGACACGGAGCTCGGAGTCCTCGGTTCGAAGCTCGGTGAGGGCAAAAAAAATAAAAATGGCGACCGATCCTTCCCCAACGGTGGGTGCTGGCATACTGACCACCACCACTTATGTCAAAGTATACATATCTTCACCTAGTATGATGTCATGTCCGCCATCTTGAAATCTGGACGCCATCTTGAAAATCTTTATTTATTATCCGATTTTAATGAAAAAAATTCCAAAATTCATCAAAAAATTATTGTATTTGAATTCTGTTTGATTATATCGATGTACGTCCTTGGTTCGATTCCCGACGAGAGTAAACGGTCGATCCTTCCTCCATGAAAGCTACCTAGACTGATATACCACCACCAGTACCAAGGTTTATATCATCAACTGGTATGACATCATGTCCGCCATCTTGTCTTCATCCGCTGGAGTCCACCATCTTGTTTTCGTCTGCTAGAGTGTGCCGATACCATGTAGTATAATTATCTGGTCACCATACTTTTGTCCTCAACTGTTGACATTGATCATTGACCTTGGCCTTTGACCTTGACCTTGAACTTTGACCTTGACATTGAAATTTGACCTTGACCTTGAAATTTGACCTTGACCTTGAACCTTGACCTTGAAATTTGACCTTGACCTTGAAATTTGACCTTGAACTTGAAATTTGACCTTGACATTGAAATTTGACCTTGACATTGAAATTTGACTTTGTCCTTGAAATTTGACTTTGTCCTTGTCGAACATCATAGATCCGACATTTTATGTTCAGTACATGCTACCAGGAGCTGCCACCTGCCGGAGTACACCATCTTGTGTGTGTACTTGTATTATGGAGTACATTTCCATCTGGATAATTTTATTATAACCCGCTACAGCGCAGTAATCATTTATTACCGAGGTGCCCCCGCCATCTTGAAATTCGACCGCCATCTTGAAATCATGTAATAATGTAGCTATAAAAGCGGGAAAAAATCCAAAATTCATTAAATAAATCACTCCTTAACTTACATATTGATTCGATTCGCTCCAGTCCTTGGTTCGATCCCTGAATGATGCAAAACATTTAATTTTATATAAAAAATAATAATTTCAATAAACCATGTTCAAAATTCTTAAAGAGACTTTAAATCCTCTACTACCATCATCATATCAGACATCAAGATCATTATATTGTAAATTCGTAATTGTAATGCTAGAGATTCGGGAAAAAGTTCAAAATTCATTAAATAAATTTGTAATCTATATACTGATTGATTAGATCGACTAAGATCCTTGGTTCGATCCCTGGCCGATACAAATCAACTTTAATTTTAAAAAAGTACCAGAAAAGTGTAAGGTTCGAGAAATAAAACACCTCAAAGTATTTTACAAACATAATATTTATTACTCAATTTCTATCCTACTACAGAATCACTTGCGAAAGCCAGCAATCTTATAAACATTTAGCCCTGCATAGACGTGCAACGACTACTTCTTAGCTCCAAATGGCTCCAAATGCTCCAAACGGTCTTCAAATGCTCCAACAGCTCCAAAAAAGGCTCCAAATGCTTGACAGCTCCAAATGGCTCCAAATGCTCCAAACGGCTCCAAATGCTCCAATCGCTCCAAACGCTCCAAATGTCTCCAAAAGGCTCCAAATGCTTCAAAAGTCTCCAAATGCTCCAACAGCTCCAAAAAAAAAAGGCTCCAAATGCTTAACACAGCTCCAAATGGTTCCAACTGATTCCAATTACTTTTCTTATCGAACTTGGCATGATTACTAACATGTCTTTATTAGTATACATTTTGACTGTCAGTGGTAACGTATTTTGCACCTTTAAGTTATAAGTTTTATTTAGAAATCAGATTTCGATAAATGGTAGATACCATTTGGAAAGAAAATATATTAATTTATCTTCAAGTTTATACACATACATTTAATTTAAGCCATTATTGTATGTAACCAGCTTCCCTCAGTTCTTTGAGTATGAAGGATATTTCTTTAATGTTCGAATAGTTTCCTGCACAAAGCGATCCATGTAGTAGTCGTAGCCTGTCAACCAATATGTTAGGATCTTCCCATGAGGTATAATCAAACTCTTCTGCTGCGTTCATCATCCTTGCATGTTTATAATAAATATTATTATCTCTGGTGTCTATCGTTTTAACACCAACCTCAAGGTCACTTTCGTCATCGTGCCAGTGATTATCACAAGCTTGATCAGGATAATTTATTTTATTACGACGTTTCCATCGTTTTGGTCTCAAACCACCATCACAGTCTTCACTCTTGCATGCTTTTGGTGCTTCAGCACAATACTCAATCATGTCAGCCTTAGATGTGTCAGCACAGTCTTCGTTCACGCCAGCTTCTGATGTGTCACCACAGTCTTCAATCATGTCAACACCACAAACTTGATCAGGATAATTTATTTTATTACGTCGTTTCCACCGTTTTGGTCTCAGACCGCCATCACAGTCTTCGATCTTTCCTGCTTTAGGTGCTTCAGTACAGTACTCAATCATGTCAGCCTCAGATGTGTCACCACAATCTTCAATCATGCACGCTTCAGATGATTCATTAAAGTCTTCGACCTTGTAAGCTTCAGATGGTTCTCCATCTTTCTCATTTTCATGGAGACGACTAGATATTGGAGTAAATATATTTTCATTTCTAATGTGGTTACAACTACCTTCGTTTGTTTTAAATTTTAAATTATTATCTTCATCTAGATCAGTAATTTTAGCATTAGCTTTTTCGCCTTCGTTCCTCTTCCGCGATGTTGTAGCCCAGTCTTCGTTATCTTTATTCATCTTAATTGTACAGGTCTTGTAATGTCTATCCAAGTAATATTTTCTACCAAAGGATTTCTGACACTGACTGCAATGAAACGGTTTTTGACAAGGACCCAAATTACACTCGCTTCTCTCATGTCGTTTAGCATTCTTTCTCAAGGTAAACACCTTGCTACAGTATCTACAGTGATGACGTTTCGATACAGCGTCAGATCCTAAATCGGAATTCATATTGGTTACCGAGACTAATGCAAGATGCAAACTAAGAGTTTTAAATTAGATATATTACTTAAATAGAATTTTTTAATTATTTCATCAGCGAGAATTAATTTATCTCATTCAAAGGTACTTGTTGCAAGTAGTGCTGCTTTTCAACAACAGATGTCGACACATGTTACTTTCAGGTAAATGATATTTAGTTCTTTCTATGCGGGATGCGGGATGCTCACTAACGATCGCAATAGAACGATGGCTTCGCTAGACTCCAAGGAGAAGGAAGTTCATCCATCCTGTTAGTGCTTCTTAGATTTCTCAGAGATTATTTGACTGAGTAATGATTTTTTTTTTTAATTTCCACCTGATAAAAATATTACAAGTGATGATTAAGTAGCAGAAGTTCACTAATTATATGCAACCTTGAATAAAAAATGACATGCTTCATTAAGTAAAAAAATTCTTCACGCAGAGATAAATTCCTCATCAGTAACCAGAAGCACTCGGAGAAAACCATCAGATGTCTAGTCAGGAATAATCAGAAGTACCCAGTGAAAACCATCAAAATACTGTCAAGAATAATCAGGAGCACACGGAGAAATCCACCATAATACTGTCAAGAATAAACGGGAGCACACGGAGAAAACCGCCATAATATTGACAAGAATAATCGGAAGCACACGGAGAAAACCGCCAAAAGTTTTCTTTGATATTATAAAATTTCAGGAAAAAATAATAAATAAAAATAAATTAATAAAAATTAAAAAAAATAAAATAAAAAATACATAAAATTCTGGCTTGTACTAGAACTATATCTTTGCATAGCAATGAGAAGTTCACAAGCTAGCAGAATCTGTTTATGTATTTTTTATTTTATTTTATTTTATTTCAAGGTCAAGGTCAAAGTTCAAGGTCAAGGTCAAATTTCAAGGTCAAGGTCAAATTTCAAGGTCAAGGTCAAATTTCAAGGTCAAGGTCAAAGTTCAAGGTCAAGGTCAAAGGCCAAGGTCAATGATCAATGTCAACAGTTGAGGACAAAAGTATGGTGACCAGGTAATTATACTACATGGTATCGGCACACTCTAGCAGACGAAAACAAGATGGTGGACTCCAGCGGATGAAGACAAGATGGCGGACATGATGTCATACCAGTTGATGATATAAACCTTGGTACTGGTGGTGGTATATCAGTCTAGGTAGCTTTCATGGAGGAAGGATCGACCGTTTACTCTCGTCGGGAATCGAACCAAGGACGTACATCGATATAATCAAACAGAATTCAAATACAATAATTTTTTGATGAATTTTGGAATTTTTTTCATTAAAATCGGATAATAAATAAAGATTTTCAAGATGGCGTCCAGATTTCAAGATGGCGGACATGACATCATACTAGGTGAAGATATGTATACTTTGACATAAGTGGTGGTGGTCAGTATGCCAGCACCCACCGTTGGGGAAGGATCGGTCGCCATTTTTATTTTTTTTGCCCTCACCGAGCTTCGAACCGAGGACTCCGAGCTCCGTGTCGTAAAAGTTTGTTTTTTAAATATTTTTATTAAAATTTTATTGATTGAATTTTTTTATAATTTTTTTAAAAAATTTCATTAAAATCGGATAATAAATAAAACAGTTAAAGATGGCGGCCGTAACGGAAATTGCAACGGTGACGTCATCATCCAATATGGCGGAAAACAAAATGTCGGAATGTTCGAGAAAACAAAATGACATCATCCAAAATGGCGGATCCAAGATGGCGGATCCAAGATGGCCGCCGTGATCTACTTGTCCCGTTATGTTATGTCCCGTTACGCTGTATCCCGTTACGTTTTGTCCCGTTATGCTGTGTCCCGTTATGTTGTGTCCCGTTACGTTTTGTCCCGTTACGCTCGTCCAAGATGGCCGCCGTGACGTCAAAATCCAAGATGGCGGAAATGACACACAGCACCACAGCCTGCAGCCTGTTTCAGAACATACTATTATATACTACTTATATGGTAATCAGCTTTGGGCTAATAAGGCCGGTGTCACACTATGCGTATTATCAGGAGCGGTTGCCAGTTAATACTCGGTGATTTCCTGTAGATAAATTGTTTCCATGCTCGATTTTGATTAATGTATAGGCGTGTTCTTGAGAGACCTGCATTGTGCACTATATATGATAAGCGGTGAAAGAATATTCGACGAAAAAGGAAGGTTAAGCCGCAGCAGCAGAAACGCATAGTTCGACACCACTAAGCCGCATCTCTTGCACGCACAGGCTCCCAGAGCGGAAGAAAACCCTGACCACGTGGTTTCACCGACTCGGACCATGTCCAAATCCCCTGACAAAATACTTACATGTACTTTTCCCCGAAAGTGTCACCACGAACTGGAAGTTAAATATGCACGTGTACTTCACCCGTACGTCGATGTAAAGTAACGCACCATTTTGAAAAATTGTTTTGTGTGTTTTAGTTTATTGAACTTTTGAATAATTAAGGGACACGTTCAATTTATTTCACTTAACATTTTACCAGAAAAACATATTAAATAAAAAAATAAACGGGTTATAATGAAGTTGTGACAAATACTTGCATATAAATAATATCGATCGTAACCTACGAAAGCAAGGTTAAAACTTTAAAGAGATTGTCATTATTTGATGGATTTTTAAATGAAAGTAAATATATTATCAAAGTAAACATTATGAAAGGACTAAATTTATTAATTAAATTTAGAAAAATTAGAAACCGGTTTAGGTGGCTAAAACAATTTATAAAGATAAAAAATTACGTAATTCTGAACTGTTCTAGTACATTACAAGAGAAAGTAAAAAATGTGGGGTTGCAAGTATGTACATAGCTGTAAACTTAAATTATTCAGTTACACCCTCAGCTTCTCGTCACTACGTGGCAATTTTTTGTGAGGAAAGATATGACGTATAGAAGGCGATTAATATCATCTTACACGGCTGAGTACCTCCAGTAACGAAGAACTGGTTTATTTAATTCTACTAATAAAACTTTCTGTTTACACTTCCTAATCGTCTTACGAACCCTAACACGAAGTAAGTTTATTAAAATATATTTTAAAAACTTGCGTGTAGTAATCCCAGGTTCTCAGCTGTTCTTTAAGGGAAAAAAAAAACTCTTCCTGGAAGCCTCTTTCTTTATTGCCTCTTCGTATTTATTTTTTAATGGCGGTCATTACATTTATGCGTGGTTTTTTATTTATGATTTTGAAACATCGTGTTTTAATAAGAACGTTCCATATAAAAATTTCCTCTCCCCTTCCGTACAAATGATTTCTTTCTGTGTATCAGGCAGAAATATAATAAAAAAATTGTCACATGCCAGAATAGGCATGATGAAGTAGAGGCGTTTCTGTTCCTAGCTTAAGACTTGCAAATCACACGTTATTTTCTGGTACAGGATGAACTCAACACACTTGTACACAAATATGTAAGTGTCCATTGTCCATTGTCCATTGGCTGCCGCCACATTTTACCTCAAGGCTGAATTGCATGTGAATGGGTTATTTTGAATTTCTTAATGTTTGCGTATTGGTTTATTGCCTTTCGGGGATGTGTCAAAACGCGAATTTGTCAGGTTTATATTTACAGCTAACTTTTAAATGAACAGCAGGTAAGATAAAAAGTTTACTTTTGTTTTCATTGTAAAAAATTGTGAATAATGTACTAATAGTTATCTTAAAGGAGGTTAGGTAGGTGTTTGGTTAACGTCTCGTCAACTACAAGATCATTAGAGACCAGTGTCGTAGAATCCAGTGAGGGGGTTGGGCGTAATAATTAGGTACATTCCTGGTTATTCAAAAACTACGTAACTACACGAACGATTTAACTATTTTTCTACAGTAAAGAGTACTCTGCAGTGTGCTTTCGCATGACCAACTTTTGTCATATGGACAGTACATGACCCCACCATCTTTTAATTGTTTATCTGCCTTGGAAGACGATTCTCTTGTTTAGGTATGAAAAAAAAAAAACTTACCGGCACTATTTTTCATATTGAAATACAAAATTTACCTGATGAGTGCCCCCGGACACCCTTCTTAATTGGGGGGTATCAGTGTCACTGATAATAAAATTACAATGATCTTTTACAAGTGGATAAATTGAATGCCTCTCCCTTCCACAGATTTATAAATAATTCCTCGTCCATGTTAGACACGGACATATACTTCACAAGTCATGAGTTGTTGTGAGAAAAAGTTCCAGCATTTGCCTCGAGAGATTTCGGGAAAATCATTGAAACTCTAAGGTCGGTACTCCAAGACACAAAAATAAGGATTTAGGTGCTGAATATGCTACCCCTGTACCTTAACCTTTGCCTAGTGCATAATAGGACACGGCCAGTCCCTTATTTTTAGACAACTGATTTTAGCGTCCTATCTGTTGCCGTTCTGTAACAAAAATCACGCCCATGCGCAGAGGTCACATTTCGTTGATTTCGCCCAGATGGCTGAACCGCATCTGTCGTAATTAACTCGTATGTAGTCATTGTTATGATCATCGGGGGCCGTATCAAGCGTGTTGGTGTGCCAAATGAGACTTTATGATAACGAAACTATTCTGGAATAAGTGTTGTACACTTTAAAAGTCCTAACAAGAAATAATCACATCTTTAAAAGTACTTAAGAACATTAATATTACACAATTTAATTTGCACGATACTGCTGCTATATGTAGGATATTTGGCGTAGCAAATGTGTTGATGGTTGCCAAACGTTCGCTAGAATCCATTGAAATCAGTTTATAGCCTCGTGCAGAACACAGTTTATTAAAAGTTTGCTTTTTCGTTAACTAACAGGGACTGGGGTTGAACACGTTCTTGAATACGGCCCGCGAGTTAGGTTACTGTTCTATTCAACAAGGTAGTGCTTACTCGCTAGGTTACCCGAGTGTCTTGGAATACCGCCCTAAATCAGAATGGACGCATCCCGAGTCATCCAGAAAGCGAGTCCAGTGTATAAAGGGCCCGTCTAGCCAGGAGTATATTTGTGTCAGTGAGGCGGGACGATAAGTGCGACGCTCGCTGGAGCTCCTAGCGCTATAAGCGCAAGACTCTTGACTAGCGCGCAGTCGTCTCGTCGTACATAGAACAACTATGATATTTTGAGAGAAACCATGACATTATGGTGGATGAATGAAGATAAAGGTGTAATGCAAGCCCCTTAAGTGCTATTAAGTATCTGTGACGGTAGTTTCATGTTTGTAAATTATTCTGAAAACACGCGTTTTAGCCATTTTCTCTCTCCTGAAAACCCAATTTAAAAATTAAACAAGAAAACAGAATTACCAATCCACCCTGTTCTGAAATTGTTTCTCGTAAACAGATACCGCTCTGGTAGTAGGAGCAGTTTTCCAATCACGTGGTTTCTGCTGAAGCCGAGCACACCGCGTGTGGCCGGGTGGGCGGCGCCACACTCTCTCCGTGTCCGGCGAGCCGCTTACGAACACATTTATTGCGATATTAGATACGGCATGCAACGACCGCAGCAAGAAGCTTTTTGAGTACGAACACATTTTTCGTTTAACTCTGTGACAATTGATGACATTTTGAAGGCATGTGCGGTAACCTTTGCGAGTATGAACAGACAATTCTGATGGTATTCATTAAGTTAGGGATTGTCAGACGACAGCATGCTGTGACGTAGTTGAAGTCACTGTTTTACCTCGCTGTCAGCATGCTGTCATACTCACAAAATTGTTGTAAAATTGTGCTTGACCACGTCTGATGATGGTCAGTAGTAATTATTAATTAGAATACCCGTCGTTAAACACAGTCACTCCCATAAAACAATTATTTAAAACTGTTTCCACAATGCGAACACTACACTTCGACCATGTTTTGGGTGTCTAATCAACAATGCGCAGACCATGAACTGATAGAAGAAAACTGCTTCGTCCGGTTACCATGTAATCATACAGACGTGGAACTCCTTGTGTTTATCAGTGTTGGTGGTATGAAGCGAATAAATTTTTAAAGTTTTAATTTCACTATAATAATTATTACTGTGTAAAAACTCAGTGGTGCGATTTTGTTTTAACATTTATGAGTGTTTTAAGAAACCGAATCTATTAAAATTGAAGTTTAATGTTTAAACAGTAATTAAGGTTTAGTAATTGTCACTGTAGAAGTTTTTTTTTGTTAGGCTGTGGTTTCGTGCTTGCGTCATATATTGAAATTGAATCAGCCTGTTAGAAAAAGCCATATCTCCTTCGAAAAAAAATTGTCAGGAGATAAAAAGTGCCAGTTCTCTGAAGATGTGGAATGCAGAAGCCATATATAGTATTTTCACGAGGAATATGATTCGACGTCACTAGAGTGCATTTATACATTTCTCCAAAAAGCTAGTTAGTACAAATAATGGAGATGTGGTTTTTTCCAGCAGACCAATTCAATCGTCAAGAGTGGCGCGCGCGTCACTGGGTTATTTCGAAGCCACGCCTTGGGAAAGCGCTGACTGTCCCGTTAGTGATCGTCCTTCGTGCTCGTTTTCCCCTCTCTACCGCCCCCTGCATCGGCACTGTTGAGGCTCCAACAGGTTCCTTTCCGGTGAACTGGTTATTATGACGCTCGCTGTACGACGTTTCGAGGAACGCATGAATGAATAATTTTGTACTTACCGCGACAGGCAATATAGAAAAACAAACACGACATGACGTTTTGGAGAAACCGAAGTGAAATGAAAGTTGTCACTTTAAAATATGGGCATCATTGAAACTCTTTTTTTTTTTAACCCAAACGCACGTATTGATCTCAAATTTACATTTTTTTCTCTTTAAAATTATATATTATACCCGCCTGTGGCACAAATGTTAAAATATTTCATTTTGACCTGCACATCCAAAATACACGTCAGTAAGAATGATAAAAATAATCATTTTAAATATGTTGCAATCCATATATTTTTCTTTTACCGCGAAAAGGAAGGTAGCCTATACGCAAAGAAACCTAGGAGAAAGGTATTGTTATTTTTTATCATTCTAAATTTGAAAGGAAAACATTCTTGTGGATTTTTGCATTGTTCAGTTACAAGGCCAAAGAAGAGTGTAATATATGAGTAAAGATCGACCCTGTAAGTTTGCCTCACTAAAAGAAGTAACCCAATGCACCTTAAAGTTAAGTGACTTTTGCGTACAAACGGTTTAGACACGCCCGGCTTACCCGAAATCTCACAACCTGAAAGGTGACGTGTTGGTAGGCTTATCCGTGGACAATCCCGAATGTAGACCCGCCTCCAGGGTACTTAGTATGCGGGAATCTATTACACGCAGAAGAAGAGAAATGTCAGCTAAGACGACGAAGAACTGCTACCTCCAAAACTCTTGGTTCATGGTGAAAAGTATGACAACGTTGGAGGAAAAAGAAGGGACGGGTGGAAGATAGATATGGTCATGTATTTTTCGCGAAAATATTTCGAGGTACTAGTTGTGAGTATAAACAGAAAAAAAATCTTTACTTTTACAAAAGATTCCTTTGGAAAATAGTGCCAATAAATAGTTTGTAACACTACAATAAAGATATTGTAATTTTGTACAAAACATGGCTATAATTTTTGCTTATAAAAATACGTTTTACGAGATAATACTGATAATTTATTACGAAAATTGGCTCATAATTTTACATTTAAATTAATGTTACATTCAAGCATAATTATTTTAAACCACGTAAAAAATAATTGGACTTTATTTTGTTGTATCATGCTTATTATGTGCGAAGTTAATGGTGGAAAACTATCTAGGGAACGGTTTACAAATAATTTCAATTGTTGGAGGAACTGGGACAACACAAAGAATAAATGCTGGGATAATAAACCGAACTCAGTATACAAATATCTGTAATTTTACACGAAAATATGTTACATTTACAAAAAAAATACAGTGCAGTTTTTACATCAGTCCTAACATGTACTGAAAGTATGATATATTGCGTACTGCGTATTATACAGTTTTAGATTAACCGTTCATAGCCTTCGTCTAAAACTCCTATTTATAGTATACATTTTTACTAAATTAATATAAAATTTCCCCAAACCCATAGAAACTTGAGATTTTCCAGTTTTGGGGGAGGGGACCTTTTTTTATTATTATTTGTGAGTATAAAGATGAAGCGTTCATACTAATGGTTAATCCAAATCTGTATACCACATGATTTCATACTTTCTGTTTAAAAAATTGCCATTAAGTTTATTAATACCACTAAATTAGGACACGAGTAGTAAAAGAAAAAGCCTGTTATAAACAATAAATATGGTTATGATAAGAATTTATTTCAAATAATCTGCAAAACACCAAATATTAGTATTAAAATAATTTAGGAAACTGTCGCCTCTAGGAATACATCTAGATCCGGACTAAATAGTACGTGCAGTTGTACATATTTGTCTGTGTAATCCTGACTCACTCTGTATTGATCAGTTTTTGAACGGCAAGAGGGTCGCCCGACGATATGACCACCGCGTGGCGGCCCAAGCATCACAGTGTGTACATAGCGAAACCCTTGCTTGTATGTGCAATTTTTTTTGTTAATGGAACAGAAATATTCATGTGAAATTACAGATCTTTTTAAACTTGTACATTTACATGAAAAAAAAAAAAGCTGTATAACTACAAGACAGTGTTCGCAGTAATACAGGATTCGGATTATTACGCGAGTATTTACGGCTTGTGTTGTCCGAGTACCTACCTCTAATAGTTAAAGTTGTTTACAAACCATTTTCTGAATAGTTTTCCAGTATTAACTGCGCACATCAATAAGCACAAAGTCCAATTATTGAATATCTTATTATATTTTCAGTGGTTTAAAAATATTACCTTGATGAACCATCAATTAAAATATAAAATTATGCGCCAGTTTTCGTAAATAATACTCAGTACTATCTCGAAAAACGTATTTCATATAATGCAAAACTAACCATAGCCATGTTGTACAACGTTACAATATCTTTCTTATAGTGTCACAAACTATTTATTGGCAACTGGTTTCCAAAGGAATATTAGTGTTGACCCGCGAATCGCGGTCCGCACGAGCAAACACGCAGTCGTGACTCACGACGGGCCCGGGAAGGGGGGGGGGGGGTCGTGCCCCGCGCGTTAGCTGCAGGAGCGGTCGTCAGCGGGCCAGGTGACGAGGAAGTCACGCGTCGCGCCGGTCGGCGGAGGAGAGACGTGCTTCCTGCCGCCGTGAGTCACAGCCCGCACCGCCTTCTCGCCCGCCCACGTTTATTACAATCTGTTTGTCTTCTGGTTTCGGCGGGGATTCGTGTCACGCGGTCAGGGGTGTGTCTGTGCTGGTGCTTCTAGCGCGGTGTTTCCTCTGGACTGGCGCGCAGTCTTCTCGTCGTGCATACCACAACTATGACATTATATGGCGGAGAAATTAAGATAAAGTTCTAGTGCAAGGCGTTTGAGTGCTTTCAAGAATCTTCACCTGGCGTTTCATGTCCAAAAATTATTTTGAAAAACACGCGTTCTATCAATTTTTACTCTCCTAATAAAAGTTTAAAAACGAAATACCAAAACAGAACTACAGACATCAGCGTACATATTCTTAAATGGTTTTTGTAAACAAACTCCACTCGGATACCGTCAGCAGTTTTCAAATCTTGTGTATTTTTCTGAAGCCCTGCACACCGTATGTGTGGCCAGGTAGGCGAGGCTCCTAGGGGATTGTCTTACACGCCATCCAAGAAGATTTTCTTTCATTTTCTCGTCATTACTATTATTTAATGGCGTAGTTTTTAAGATTTTAAAAACTATACTTACGTTCCATTCGTTGTTCTGCCACAAACTTGTTTGACAGATAATCCGAAGTGTTATATATTATATAACTTGTGAAAAATGTTTCTCGAGTGATAGTAAAACGAACACTTACGCGACATTTTACGCCCGCCCATATTCACTTAGTGAATATTTTGACACGACAAAAAAAAAATGCAAGGAAGATATAATTATTTATCCCTTAAATAATAGTAATGACGAGAATATGAATAATTCAACATGGCATGTAAGGCCTCCAAGGCTATAGGGCTCCCGACTCTTATATCACCCACGATCCACTCAAAAAACATTAAATGTATCTTAATGAAACTCAGTAAAAGTCATGAATTAACACTCATGGCATATTTCTCTCAAAACGCACGCCTTGGTTTTTTGCGCGCATTTCTTTAACTGTTCAATGCGTTTGAGAACAACTAGTATCAAGTTGTAAATGGTGCTGGAAAAAGGAGGGGGGAGTGGTACCCGGAATATATTTGAAAACGTTTAATATTTTGCATGGAATATGCAATATCCGCAAAATTCTGAACTTACACTACTACTCGTTCCTTGGCTTCATTAATCTGACAAGAATTGTAAATCTTACAAAATACGTTTCAATACAAAATTCAGATAATGTCGCTTTAACAGCGAACGCGACACAGTGAACTCATTCTATTATTCACACACACTATTCTTGCTTCTTCACTGTGTGTTTACGATCCGCTACCAATGTAACGTGAAATTGGAAAGTTCCTAATAATAGCCGAATACGTACGCTGTTAGAAACTCAACGAATTTACACAAGTTTTAAATAAGAAGTCACCTTAAATAAAACGAAGAGTTCTTCATAATTCCAGGTAACTGGATCTTTGTGAAAAATACGTCGAATTACAAATTACAATTGTTGTGTCTCGTTTAAACAGGGCAATCTCGCTTGTGGAATGCAGTTTTTCCCTTGAAAACTTTGCAGTTTTATGAAGGTTTCGTTAATAAACTAAGGTAATTATAGTGGATAAAGTAAATAGACTCAGAATCCGAAAATTTACAATATGAAATTTTCGAAGATTACGGTATAATTTTTAAACAATATATATATATATTTTTTTTAAATATAAGGTGACCGTTTTGAAATATGCAAAGGTCTTGGCTCTGTTCTTTTTAAAAAGTATTCACTCGCTTAATCTTTCTGATCGTCTTAATTGTTTGTGTTGAGCTGAAGTAAAGGTCCCCGTAAAGACGATTAACTTTATACTTGATCACTCGAAGGCATTTTTAATATTTATTTACAAGCATAAGCTTGTGTGGTTTGGTTCTGTTTGTAGACGTGTAGACTTAAGGATATTAAGATAATGCATCAGTGTTCATTTTGCTTATTGCTGTTTCAGCATTCAGCCGTAGATATTCCCAAATTAAATTGGTCTATTTATGAAAAACACCTTAAGGTTTTTCGATTATTTTCAACGAATATGTTGGAACGTTATAAAATTAACGCTTTATTGTTTTCTATGTATTTGGGAATTAAAAAAACCATTACCAGTGCGCCTAGCTGCATATTCTATTCACCCGCGGGCTTATCAAAGAATTTCTGTTCTAGAGCGCAAGGAAAAGTTTTCTTGCCGAATATCCAAAGAGCACTCGCTCTCTAGAGTGAGGGCTCGTGAATTGAGACGCGGCTGAAGGCTGTGGAGAAAGTGACCACAGCGTTGTTTGGAACTTTGCACTAACCACACATGACGTCGGGATGTAGGACTTTTGCCTCTCCTCCCCGCCCCGTAAACTTATTCCCTTCATTTTCCGAGCTGGCGCGCTTACTTTGCGGTTTATCGAGAACTTTCGAAATCCGCCTTCAAAAAATCTTAGTACGCAACCGCACACAGAAAAAATAGTTCTGTATTTTTACAAAAGATTCCCTACTAGTTGCCAAGAAATATTTTGTAATACTACAAGAAATATATTGCAACTTTGTACATCACATGGCTATTGTTATTTTTGCATTTATGAAATACGTTTCTGACAAAAATTGGCGCATAATTTTATATTTTAATTGATGTTTCATTAAGGCATAATTTTTAAAACCACGTGAAAGATGATCGAATTACCAATATTATCACTTTATTTTGTAGTATTATGCTTATTATGTGGGCAGTTAACACTGGAAAGCTATTCAGGGAACGGTTTACGAATAACTTTAATTGTTGGAGATGCTGGTACAACACAAATCATAAATGCCCTGTAATAATCCGAACCCAGTGTTATTGTAGTTATACAGTTGTTTTCATGTAAATGTACAAATTTACAAATATCTGTAATTTTACATGAATATAACTATTTCAATTACAAGAAAAAAATTACAGTGAAACCACCGCACAACTTGTCGCAGTCCTAAAATTATTTCATTAAAATAACTGCGGTTAACTACAAGTCACAAATTTTACGAGACCTAAGGGTGTTAAGACCAATTAATTCGTTGAAATAGTTTTACTACAGCGACAATTTTGCAATTGTTGTAGAACTTTTTTTTAACTAAGCATTATATTGATGCTTAGTGTTATAACTCTTTCATTTGTAATAAAATAAGTAGTTAAACTGCGCCTCCAGAGATATACGCCGGCTTAGTGAGATACTTGAGACCATAAGTTCTAAGTCGTAAATATCCCTGCAGCTGAAGCTTGTCGGTAAAACTGCGACTCAGTGCGTGCAGCAGCGTGTAGTGCGCGTGTACCAACAGTAACTTCGGGTCCATGTGGGAGGGGAGTTACGCTGCACAGCATCACCAAACACAGGTTCGCGCCTGGCTCGCACTTCGCGCTTGCCCCGAAGTATCTCTCGAGCGCTCACGTGGTGTCGCCGCGCAGCGAGTGCTGTTTGGTTCGCAAACAACGCCTTCCGTGAATTATCGCGAAGCGGGCGGCCGCGCCGTGTCGTGCAGCGACTCGCGTGCCGAGTGACCGCCGGTACCTACAGAGCGTCCCACTCTTGGACTGCAGCGTTGCAGCGTGGGATGAAGTGCGCGCTCTCTCTCTCTCTCTCTCTCTCTCTCTGGCACACGCCGACTGCCGCAAGCGCTGTCCTTGTTTCTGCGCGCGCTGTTGCCACATTCAATGGCTATTTCACGTTAAAGGTATTGGATGTTGTTTATTTATCAAGCGAACATGACAATAATTTTCTTATGAATTTGTATCAACGAATGAGTGTGAATTTTTTCTTACTTTAAGTTTTTTTTTAATTTGATGTATTACACATTTAAGAGCGTGATTTTTAGGTATAGGCCCAAAACATTATAAATAACTAAAATGGATTCTTAAACGCTTCTCGTGCACTCAGAATTCCAAAGGAGTACATCACCTTGAACTTCTTCGTATCGTGTTAGAGATCTGGCAACAGCGTGGGCCATAAGCAGTGTACTGCAATCTAAGCGTGAGGCGGTCTATAGGAAGAAATCACACGGGCCTACTACTGGCGGATACACGATTTCGTGAAGGAGGACAGGGCCGTCGGGAGAGTTGGTGTAAATGGGGTGAAGGGGGCTGAGTCTCAAGATAATTTTTATTTATTTGGTTACCCTGATAGGTCTAAAGTTACAAATATAATTCATTGAAAACTTTAATAGCTATGCTACATGCGTAGATGACGTTTACAGTTATGGCCAAGGTAATGTTTACAGCATTTAGATATTTTTTTGATTACTAGGTGTTAAAATTTATATTAAAATAATAGGTAGGTGGCCCGAGACGAAATTAATTTCCCCCGGGTCCTTTTGTTTCCCTCGATCAAGGGTGTCACCTTAAAAAAATATATCACAAAAAAGAAAACAATCAGATAACTGAACATTTTACTTTTGTAACGATAGAACTTCTTCAATTAGCTGTCAACACGTCAGTGATGCAGGTGCATTAGAAATAATTAATTTCATGTGAAATGGAACTGTAAATCAAATGTTAGTCAAAAAAATATTTTTTAATTTATTTCACTAACTAGGTACTTCTCGGCTTCTGAGTTGAAGCTACGTCCATGGAAATTACTGTGTTCTGGACGTTTCGACACACTTGTTGCAGCCATCTTCAAGGGTGAATAACAACTCGAGGGCTGTTATACTGGTGTAGTACATACAGGGCCATTCACAGCCGAGCTCTAATTGGTCCGCATGTACGGCCATATGATTGCATAAATATTGTGCCAAAATCATCAGGCTCTCTGTGGCTGATCCCCCTCGAAGATAGCTGCAACAAGTCATGCTGAAACTTTCAATGAGCGTGGCATCAACGTAGGAGCAAAGATATAGTTAGTGATTCTGACCACGGAAGCCTACGATCTATATTTATTTCATAACAAAACTGAATTTTAATATTCGATATTTTTTCAGGAACGACATAGCTACGTTTTATTTTATCTCAGATATTCATTTTCTGTATTAGCATAAAAAGTATGTACCATAATTCAAAACTGAGGGTGAAATTTAACGACCAAGTCAAAAAAAAATAACACTACTTCTCATTCTTATCAAAAAATATTTCTGACCAAAAATAAAATGCTTTAAAAACAGTTGCATTAAAAATAGTTCACTTCAAATATCGTGAACATTAGTACACATGGAAAATCAGAGCAAGCAATATTACAAAGCTTGGATGTCTGAAAATAGAAATATCAACAAAAATGAAGGCAACTAATTAAACATTTGATGTAAATGAAACAATCATTATAAAAGACAAACTCGATATTAAATTACAGTATGAAACATTCAAATGAACTCAGTAAATATAAAACGACTTTAAGTACAAAAATCTGAACTGTCTAGACAATATGTTCCAGGCTATACTCTAACACACTAGACACCATGGAACCTGGTATAATTTATGTAACAAAAGTTTCCGCTCCCGAAGTTTGCTGCTTTAAGAACAGAAAACAGTCGTCTTACGGGTCCTCGAAAGCTTGCAGCTCCTCGGCGGGGAGGCGTCATGGCGGCGCACCAAACGGCCCGACCGGATGAACACCAGCGCTGGTAAGGGTCTTCATGTCTTGGCTGTCTCTTGAAGCTGACGGACCACTTGTTCGCCTCAATCCCTCTCGTAAACACCGTAGAAACACATCTAAGAATAATTCTTAACCTCAAGTTTCAGGGCCAACGTGGATTGCACCAGGACTCTTCTCACAACAAACACTTGTACAGTCGCTCGTGCAGACCACAAATTTTTCTAAGTCCGATAATGAGGTTACGTAATGCATTGGGAACGCAAAAGTAGAACTTCGTCACTGGCGCTGAAACTTATGAATGTTATACAGCATACTCCGCAGATCACATTGCCGCATAGAACTTATCCTTACGTTTACGTTACGTAAACTCATACGTATATTATGTAAATATCTGTTTGAGCGTAATATGTTGAAAAGCCGTTCGAGTGCTATTTTGCTATGCACGAGATGACCGCGCCAGCCAGCTCAACAGTGTCGTGCCCCTATAGGCCAATAAAATCTTGAAAACAATAAGTCCTTGCGTGATCTCTTCAAAAACTAAGGCCGAAGGACTGGCGAAAACTACTAGTCCTCTGGCCGTACTAAAATAATCAAAGTCCCACAGACCAGAAAATATTCTCTCACCAAAGTGGATAGTTCCAAGTCGAACTTCTGCAGGAAATATTCGCTCACCAAATGAACTCTCGACATATTCTTGGTTGACTGCTATCAGCCAGTAGCAATGCCGAGGTGTTGCTGGCGGCATGAGGCGGGCCACGACCTGGCGCGAGGCAGCGGCACCAGCTCCGCCGCTGGAGACTGCTGGGCAACTGCAGGCGGCTGTGTACCCAGCTGCTTCTCCGACCATACAGGGGCAATACTTGGTCACAACGGGGAGTAGGTATTAACAATGGCCTAGCTACTGGCGTCAGAAAAACACATTAGAGTTACGAAAAACCAAAAAATAGGGAAAGAAGGGGTTGTTGCGCTATCATGCGCAACAACTTGTTTGAATACGAGTATTGTATTGTATAACTCTCGCACGTGTATACCTGAGCTGTGAATACTTTAACAGATGATTATTTGTTCAAATACGCTCCTATCAATAGAATAAACATATGTATCATATTAACATTATTTCTTTAGTGTTTCAAGGAAAATTGTATGTTCCCATGGCATAGTTCTTTTCTAGGTTTCAGGCTTGTTTAACTCAACTTAATGTGAGCTCGTATTATATATTTATATACTTTTCGTCTTCTCATAACTGTCAAATCTTATATAGGTACCGAAAACAATGCGATTATTTAGCATCTTCTGAATTATTGAGTTGATCATCCGATACTCACCATCAACTGAATAGGTTAAAATCGCACGCCATGCACAGAAATGGTTATTGCTAAAGCATGTTTGGATTGTTAATGGACTTCGAACTATTAAGCTACCTAATTATCGTTCACTCGTAGAGTTATTCCGGGAATCGGCATCGCGACGTTGGAGACGAATAGGTGTTCAACTTTACGAAGGCACAGCCTTCCTAACATAGAACACCTTATTTGTATGTGTAACATCTTAGCTCTCGGTATACGGCATTTGGTGTAATTTTGTGAATGATAACAAAAATGTGTAACCACCGAGCTACCATACGTGGCAGATGGCGTGAACCGAAGTTCACAAAGACAAACGGAAACTTTACAGTATTAACTGTTTGATGAATTTCAAAAATCTGGGCAGTATTTTAATAAAATTCCTTGTCGAAAATCAAGCCCAAAGCCGGGGGTAGATATTTTTTAAAGTATTTTTCACTTTTATCGGAGCCATTTCATTATATAATTTAAAATTTCGGTTTGCAAATGGAATTGTTAGATAATTGACGTAACTGCTTCGGCAACGAATTATAGCGGCGGGTGCGGAAACTACGTGTGATTTGCGTCAAGAAAATAGTTTTAAAACAATTTGTATTATATTTATCACACTCGGCATTATTTTTAAGAATTCTACGTAAAATTTCGTGTCCGAGTTTCTATTTATAAGTGTTTTTTCAACATGAAAACACATTAATTTGCTCGTTACCGAGGTTAGATGTTACACATCTCTGGTGAGTGCTGAAGTATTCGGTCACATTTTGTTTTTGTGGCCGATAATAGTATATAATAGGGCATTCTGACGATGGAGTCAGAGTGTGGTATGAGGTGGGGTCAATGACCGACCGCTCTGACGTCACGGTGGCCATTTTGGATGACCTTGACCTTCAAAATTCCTCAAAAATTACTCGAAATTTCCCAACGGCTTAAAAATTTCTAAAAGCGGTTTGAGTCCTAAAAGCAAGCCACCCTAAATAGCTGAGATTAGGACCTTGATTTAGGCCATCATAGTTGCAATTTTCGTTACACCTGCCATCTTGAAAATCTGTAATTTTTAAGCTAGAAAATCGAGAAATAAAATTAAATAAATCAAAAATAAAATTAATAAAATTTTAATATAAACTTCTACCATCTTAAATTAAGACGACAGCGTTGCACTTTTCGTTATGTACGCCATCTTAAATCTCCGCAATTATTATTCGATTACTTCGGGGAAAGTTTTATAATTGATAAAAATTAATGAAATTTTAATTAAAAAACGTACTTACGCCATGGAGTCCTCGGTTCATGTACAAAATCATGTGCGTCTCCGAACGAAGAGAAAATTTTCGTCGATACTCGACAAAATTTTAAACAGGTCATGTTCAATGTCAGGCGTTAAGTCCAGGCATCTCCAAACAACGAGGCCTGATTACAAACTTATGTGAAATAACCAAAACAATTTTAATATGAATGTCGTATGCGAAATAATTTTATGTGTAAAAAATTATGTTTCTATAAATTAAAATAATCACTTAACATTTATTTATATTATGTAATGATTATTATTGTGAGTTAAATTTATACATGCTTTTAAAAAAAATTATGCACCAAAATCATAAGTTAAAAAATTCCATCCAACACTGTGATGCATTATTTAATTTCAAAATGAGATAAAAGACAACTTTTGAGACACCTCAGGCCAAGAATAATTTTTAATAGTGTGATGTGATTTAAAACATATGAGGTTATGTGTCCACATTTCTTTGCTGAAGAAAACAGAGTCGTTTCCGTCCAGTACTAACTCTATTGTGAAATATAGTTGCAGACAAATACTTGACAGTGCGATAGGGTCTCAGGTATAGCTTGTCTTCAAATAATAATCTCTCAGGTGCCTACTAGAGTTCAGAACCGGGAAATGCCCGTCGGTGGTCGGACTACTCTCTCTCTCTCTCTCTCTCTCTCTCCCTCTCTCTCTCTCTCTCCCTCTCTCTCTCTCTCTCTCCCTCTCTCTCTCTCTGTGTGTGTGTGTGTGTGTGTGAGAGAGAGAGAGAGAGAGAGAGTGTGTGTGTGTGTGCGTGCGCGCGCTTGTGGTTGGTGCGCTAATATTCGTTAGGCTAAATAATGTTTTTTTTTTCTTTTAAGTTTGTTATGAAAAGAATAAATGTTATTTTAGGTTAATAATTCCATGATTTTGCACGCGTTAAAACGATTACTTTATTGATCTTTTTTTCCTCCACAGTTAAAGGTTGAAAGTAAGGCTGAGAATAAAGTGATTTTCTTCACGTTAATACATAGATACCTTTTGCAATAAAAATTGTAACACAAATGTTTATATATTTTTTTTTACTTTTGGTCACACTCAAACTGGTTTAATCGTTCAAAACTATTAATACTTCAATCAACGACTACCTAGTACCGGAAGTATCGGGAATCCTCGGCTCCGTTGAAGACTAGTATCGAAATTCCCGATCATGAAATTCGGTTACGGTTCCGAATACCCTAAGTGCCTCCCGATGGCTCGAGTGTGCAACCCGTCACCTAGTCGCGGTCACTGCCCAGTCGCTGTCCACGGCGGCCGAGAGGCCTTGACGGCGAAGTACCGCTAGGGCTCACTTCTTGTGCACAGCACGCGGTTCCTTCCTTTCGGCGGGACAGTAGCCCGTTACACGAGGCCCGCTTCGTCGCGAGCATTTCAATTCGCTGCAGCGCCAGCGGCTGATGGCGAGCACTCGCGGGACTTGCGGTATCCTCCGCGCCGTGCCGGAACACGTGCCGCATTTGGTGATTGCGGTGTGATCCGCGAGACTCGAGAGCCGCGGTATAGATCAGTCACGTCAAAGGCAAGCAACCACTGAATAAGCTACATATGATAAAAAGAAAATCGCCACAATAAAATTCCACTTTATTTAATTCTTATAGTTCAATTACATCGCCAACCTATTATTCGTTCAACACCACCAACTGATACACACGTGATATATAACGTACAAAAGTGCGATAGATACCGTCCGAAATGTGTGTTTATACTCAAAGGTTACCGTACATAACGTCAGAACATCATCGATGATCGGAGATCAACGGCCAATTTTGTTTTCTGCGTGAATGTTTGTATGTTCCAGGTAATCCGAACACTTCTGAATTCTTATACCTTTAAGTCTATAAGTAGGGACTGGAAAAATTCGCGGTTTCATTGATATCTTGGATAGACTACACAGTTTTGTACGTACGAGGTAAAATGCCAACTTTTCATTGGCTATTGGCTTATGATACGTCTCCATCGGATGGTCTGTGATTCGACACTTCCCTGGTCGATATTTTCTCATTGGCCAGGAGTCCGCCCCACGTCAAGTGCTAGCCAATAGCAGAAGCAGCAGTACGTAATAAGTAGGGACCAGAAAAATTCGCGGATTCAATGATCTCTAGGATAGCCTCCATTATCCTCTGCACATCTCAAGTAAACACGCGTGTTCATTGGGTACTAAATTGTGAGGCGTCTCCACTGGGTAGCTTGTGATTCGACGCTTCTTTGGTCGATAGTCTCTCATTGGCCCAGATAGCTCCAGTTAAACTGCGAGCCAATAGCAGAACCAGCATAATTGTACACATGTTTGAATTTCAGCCTATCACGAAATGAAACCGCGAATTTTTCCGGTCTCTAGTAATAAGTATTTCAATTTTTGCACATCGCGAAAATAATCTACGAGTTTTTCCAGTCTTTATTATTATCATCATTGAAAAAATTGTAATTTTCCACAAAATGAATGTGACAGTAGAGTCTCCAGCGAATTCAGTGTAATTTTACACCTATGTGAGTTGGTAATTTTTAATGTTGTGTTCTAGTAAAAATGCTATCAAAAGAGTAAAAACACAATTTATTGCTATGGTTTGGTAAATATGTTATAGCTGTTTGTGTATTTTTACTCTGTGATATATAAATTTACATATGCAGGGTTATCTTTTTACATCAACTGTCAGTTAATTTTATTGCATCGTTGTGTTAATTTACGTTAACAATGAACATGTTAATTTGTACTCTTTCCAAAAATATTTTATTTTTGTAGCTTATAGTTGTTGATGAACTATGTGCATTTTCGAGCATCAGGGGAGTATCTAACTCACGACTTTTTGTTTGATAGTCTTCCGTCTGAACCACTTGACCATCGTGCACATTAAAAATATTGAATTAATAGGAATACCACTTACGTAACTTAATGTAAATCAAATGGTGTTTTGTCAGTATAAATGGAAAAATACATTATAATATTTTTTAAAGGTCCTTATTAGTTGTAATTTACTCTAACCTATATTTTTCACTTCCTACAATAACGTATCATGTATTATTCACGGAAAAAAATTAACCGCTAATGATACTGCAATAAGTAATGCCCACGCTAGATATTGTTTCCTTGTGATTGGCGGCCGTCTGCAAGAGAAGCCTGTTTGGCCGGGCCATTCAGGACGCGTTTTGTTCCGCACTGGATTGCTGTGACTGGTGTGCCGACAGCAGACATGTAATACCTGAAATAAACCTAGCCAACCATGAAACACATAGTTTTTATTACACAGTTCGTCTCGAAATCTACGTATGTTGGTACCTACAAGCACAGTGTACTGGTAAAAAAAGACACTAATTTTCACTTGGTGTATGGGTAGAGACTGGAAAAAAATTCGCGGATTCATTTAGCGGTAGGCTTTGACCTGCTTCTATGATTGGCCCACAGTTGATGTGAAGGACTATCGAGGCGATGCAGACTGCCGGCACGGGAATGTGTTGTTGCAGTGTCGCGCAAGTACCAGCCGCCCGTGATGCGGCGCCACAAGCTGGCCACGGGGCTGGTGGCCCTGCAGGCGCTCATGGGCGTGGCTGTGGCCACGCTGGCGCTGTGGCTGCTGCTGTGGGCGCCACACCTGCGCATCAGGGACATCCCGTACTGGAGCGGCGTGCCGGTGAGTGGCCGCTGTCCCCCCTTACAGCCACGTGCCGGCGGGACGAAGTGTCGACATATCCAGGCGATCGAGGCCTCCGACAGTTCTTCGTGTGCGACACATGGCTACAGGGGCGTAGCCAGGGGGGGGGGAGGGGTTAGGGGTTCAACCCCCCCCCCCCCCCTAGCACCAAATCTTTAATTAATTTCTTATTCATCACTCAAACAAATTTCATATTAAAAATAATAAAATTTTTACCATTACAATATTTAAATTTAAGAACCGAAAACTGCTAAAATAGCATTATTTTACACCTTAAAATCCTAATTTTCCCGGGGGAGGACCCCCCACCCCCCGCTTTAATACGGGGGGGGGGGGTGACCATGCTTCTTAACACCCCCCATACACAAATCCTGGCTACGCCACTGCATGGCTATGGTTATTTTTGCATACATGAAATACTGAGTCTTTATTACAAAAATTGGCTTATGATTTTATATTTTAGTTGATGTTTCATTCAAGCATAAATTATTTTCCATGGAAAAATTAATCTAATATTCAATAATTTGACATTATTTGGTTTTATTGTGCTTATTTATGTGTGCAGTCAATACTGGTTACAAATAACTTTAACTGTTGGCGGTACTGGGACAACACAAAGCATAAGTTCCTGGGTAAGAATCCGAACCCAGTATTACTGCGAAAACTATTTTGCAGTGACACAGTTTACAAATATCTGCAATTTTACATGAATAATTTTGTTCCGTTAACTGTGAAACACGTTGGGGAATTTCGCGAATTCGTTTGGCATCTAGCTAAAATTCAACATTTATTTTCATTTGCTGATTTCATAGCGAGAACCTTTTTACTATCGGTAGTTGGCGCTACCCGATTCGCTTACTTTTCTCCTAGCTGGGGGTTGTATATATAAGTTATAACAGATGAAGTTACGATAAAACGTAATTGGAACACATTTTGCATATTTTTATAAAAGGCCTGCTTAGTTTAAATATGTACTTGAAATGTTATTTAACCTTGGGCGGGAGCACTAATTCACCTTCATAAACAATTTAACATAATCATTAAGATTTTTATTGTTTAGAACACGGCTTTAAACTACATGGAAAATTAAAAAAAAAAATGTTTAGAAAATGTAGTGGGATGCAAATTGTTAAACATAAAGTTAAAAAACTTACAACAATTTTTTTTCCATATAGTTGTGGTAGAATTTACCATGACCTGAATCCAAGCACGTTTATAGTGAATTGTAAGACGTGGCAAATTCTGTACAGACCTTAACATCTTGAATCACAGGAAGCCTACAGTTCACAGGGATGAAAGTCACACACGAACAGTTACGAAGTTGTCCGAAGTTTGCCGATCGTGGAAAAAACAATACCGCAAAGATTTATATATTTTACTGTCGTGGAGTATTTTAAATAACGATAACTTAAACCAATCAACCTTTTATTTTAGTTATGATAACCTTACCTAACCTAACCTACCTTCCCAAAAAATAAAAATATATAAATAGATCATTCAAGGAATTCACAAGAACGGCAGCCAGATTTGTTTTGCATCTGCAGTTTATACTAAGGCGATCTTGAGAAACGCTGATCTAATGGTTTAGTTTTTTACATTATAGCACCGTATAACGATTTGTAGTGATTTTAAACAGAGACATCTGTGGATTCATCTATAAGTACACTGTATTTTTGATCACCTATATCTTCAACAAATGATTGTGTAAAAAATGGAGCCAAAATTCGGTTATCATGTTAGTACACTTTGTACGATGTAATTGCATGCTTTTAGCGCTCTCATCACTGGAAAACACATTTTTACACAGTGCGCCTAAATGATCTACAGCTAAAATAGAGCAATGTTCAGCAATGAATAAAGAAAGGACACCTCCCGCTCTATTTGATATTCTAACCGTAGTTTTCGGGACAATTTTTCCAGGTAAGATGGATTGTGTTTTTTTAATCAACTTTTTATGCCCATTAGTTTTTGAATGTTTTCTAATGTCACTCAATTTAGCATAAAAAACTGTTACACATATTTGACATCTTGTCATAGATGAGTTTCCAAAGACTGGTTTCAGCCATCCCTTGAATTCAGGCTCTGCTTCCCACGTAACTCGATATTTTTGAACATACTGATACTTTTTCTGAGGTAAATCACTGTGTAATTACTTAAAAATGAATTAAAAAGTGAGTGAGCTAGAGTGCATAAAATAATCAACTAAGTCGATATTAATCAGATTGTTCAGCGTACAAACACAATAAACCCCGGGGATTCCCCGACCGCATTCCTCTTGTTTTACCACTGGTAAAAATAATTTTATTACGAGATAACATTTCGAAAAACAAGGTGTTGTTGGACAGAAATATATTTTATTATTACTAAATATTACGTACATTTTGTCAACTCGAAAAAAAATTAAGTTTGAAAAGTTGAAAATTTCAAGTATATATCGATAAAACTTATCGACGATGACACTAGTAGGTGGTGCGTTGTTCTATTAGTCAGTGTATTGTTACTCTAGAGGTCAAAGAGTCGCTAAATTATCAACTGCTCCTACTCGCTCGGACTCTCTCGCCCCTCCTCGCTAGCTGTCTTGCTGCCACGCGGTTCCTCGCTCGTATAGCAGACCTCCACTCCTCGGTGGCCAGGCCTTCGGTCGCCCAACAGCCGCTCCGATGTCCCAGGTGTCGCTGTTACACTCCCCGATAGGTAGACTCGCTCGCCACTCATGCCCGCGCTGGTCACGCGCGGAAACACCCAGGAGCCGCGCGTTACGTCACAACGGTCCCCGATCCGATGGGGCAATCCTTGCCCATGCGGCAACCCCAGAAGTCTCCAGACTTGCCGGAACCCTGCGGGGGTAGGGTGTTGGTAAGTGCCAGGCCGACTTTGAACCTTACAGAGATACTGAGCGGTGCCATGCCCCTGTGTGAGGGAGGAAGGGTGTTCCGGATCCGCGTGGGCTGGACAGCCTGTGACAGCCCTGGAGCCTCGAGCCACCCTGTAACAATACCACATTCTTTGGTATTGCCGTTAAAAACTAAATTTAAGTTCGATAATCCGGAAAAAACATCTTATCCGACATGGCAGTGGCTCCGAACGTTCCGGATAGAAGACCTTTCACTGTGTTTATATTCCCCGGGAAAAATCTGGACAAGTTGCACATAAAAACCTGCACAATTCGCGTTATTTTCCGGTACCACGCTTGACTCCGTGCATGTGTACACAAACAAGTCAGTGACGCTTGTTCACTGGCTCCGGTGACATTTTAACGTCTGTCCGTATTTCATATGGTTGGATAATACGAGTCTGTGTATTTTATTATTGGTTTATGGTCCTCCGCGGTGTGTCAGACTACACACGGTCCAATGAAAATAATATTGAAGCGTATAATTAGAAACCGGAAAAATTCGCGGTTTCATTTCACGATAGGCTGGAATTCAAATACTCTTAACTTTTTGCTGCTTCGGTGATTGGTAGAAATTGGAAAAATAATCGCGGTTTTATTTCGTGCTAGGCTAGAATTCAAACAGTTTTACCTTTGACCTGCTTTAATGATTAGCCCACAGCTTATTTAAAGGACTTTTAGCCAATGAGAAACTATCTTCAGTAAAATTATCGAATCACATGCAACCCAGGTTAGTTATCTCTCAAGTGAGCGACCAATGAGCAGGGGACTCTTACCCAAGTGTGCACATGACTGTGGAATCTATCCTAGAGGTCATCGAAGCCGCGAATTTTTCCAGACCCTATGTATAATTTTATACATCATACATAGACTATCTTCAGAAATAATGCGATATGTGCTGGTCACTAATAAGTAGAGACATGCAAAATTCGCGGATTCATTTCGCGATAGGCTAGCATGAAAACAACTATACCTTCGTACCGCTTCTGCGATTGGCCCACATTTTATCCGGGGAACTGTGAGCCAATGGGAAACACTAAACCAAGAAAGTGCCGAATTACGGACAGCGTAGTTGAGACGTCTCACGCGTCAGTAGCCAATGAACAGGTGTCATTTCCGCGAGTATTTAAAGGACTGTGGAGTCTATCCTAGAGGTCAATGAATCCGCGAATTTTGCAGGTCTCTACTAATAAGTAGGGGCATGCAAATTTCGCGAAAAGATTCCGAGACTAGCTGAACGTTAAAACACTGTAGCATCATCTGTGTTTCTTAATTGGGTGAATTTCTTTCAGGTCAATGTAGATATTTACAACACCAATCACCGTGAGTCAGTGCGGAAGCAAACAAGTCCTGATTGACCCAGTCAAATAAGGCATTGACTTATCTCGCAGACGGCCGCCAATCACAAGGAAGAAACCACTGGTACGGGTATACTTTGTTGCAGTCTAATAGGCACTCAGATTTATTCGCGAAAAATGCCTGCCCCTACTAATAAGTGTGTAGCCGAGTCTGTATGCACTCTTCGTGAATGAAGTTGGTGTTTATCGGCAAGCTAATCCCGCGTGGAGGTATTAGTCTATGGCGTGGGTGTCTGTTCTGAAGTTGAAGTCAACTGCTTAGCAATTGGATAGCAAAAGAAATCGTAGATGTATAAAATTCAATTTATACATATTTAAATGTTTTTTTGTTTGTCCGGTACGCATTCCTATACCATTCATGAGATTGCGATGAAACTTTGGTGATTTTATGTACATGCCCGCGAAGGTTTCTGAATTTGTACGACCTTTTTACAATCGGTGAAGCGCGAATCGTTTCAACAAATATGTGTATTTAATATAATTTAGCGGTGGTTCGTGTATTTTCGTTGTATGAGTGCGAACGCATTACAGAATTGAATTGAATCAGATACAAACATTGACATTTCAGTTCCTGTGTGATATGAACAAATGGTAACGCGCGAGTCGTTTCATAAAATGTGTTTATTCAATATCTAGAGATAAAAAAAATAGATACAGAGATAACTAACGATAAAGAGAGATATGTGATATAAAGATAGAGAGAGGTATAAATGATTGGATATCTATATAATATTTAATATCTAATTAAGTTATAATGGTTTAAAAATTATGTTTAATGAAACATCAATTAAAATATAAAATCAAACGTCAACTTTCTTAAAGAAATACGTATTTCATATATGTAAAAATAACCAAAGTCATGTGTTTTACAAAGTTACAATATCTTTACAAACTATTTCTTAGCAAATGGTTTACTAAGGAATGTTTTGTAAAAAGTACAGAATTATTTTTTCTGTGTAGCGGATTGACTTGAAATACATACATATATCTGATTCGCTTTGACACGCCTTTCACGACTCAAAGTCAGTTATATTCAAGGAGAAGTGTGAACTTTACAACATGCAAACCACTAAAGGATGAGAGTTTGTTATTGACCAATGAATAGGGGCAGGCATTTTTAGTGGGGAAAAAAAAATTGAACGCCTATTGGACAGCAATATGGCGTGCCCGTGACCGTGGTCGAACCCTGCCGTCCTTGTTTTTGGCGTCCTTTCGGGATGGGATTGCTTCAGCGATGAATCATCGTGAAGACGGCAGACATGCACGTGAGAGAAACTTGACCTATCACGAAACACAGTCGATGCCGCAGTGTTTTAATCCCCAACTGGTATCGAAATATTTTCGCGAAAAATACATGAACCTACTAATTAGCACTCGAGTAAGGCTTGACACTGAGTATAACCAGGAGTGAGATGACTCTGCGAAATAATCTTGGCTCTAATCATAACATTAAACTGCTTAAAACCCATTTTTTCATCTTAAATTCGCATTTTATCACCAGTATGTGTGTGTATGTATGTATGTATGTATATATATATATATATATATATATATATATCACTTGTTTTAAACAAGTGATTTTTATAAAAAAAATTCAAATGTTTTTTTAATAATGTATTTTTAAATATAATATCGTTTTAAAATTTTAATTAAATGTTTAATTCCACTCTAATAACAATAGTTTGCTCGTTAATGTTTTTTTCTGTTATTCACAGGAACATAGAATTATATCCTTATCAAGATCTTATCAATTAAATTATATGAATCCGTTGTAAATTATACCTATATAAATATGTACTCCTCTAAAAATGAAATTAATTAGTGAACTGTAGTCAAAGTGTAAAAAAGGGAATAAATAAATTCATTATTTTAAAAAATCATACTCTGTGGGAAATCCCCGACTGTACTGTAAATCCTCATTCAGTGAGAAACACCCATTTAATGGAGAATCCTCTTCCTGTGGGGAAATACCCTTTCTTTATTTAAATCCCAGTCAGATTGCAGATTTGCTGGACTTCAGTTATGTGATATATCGTTTCTGGTTCAACATGAGTGGCAGAAGGCGGGATGTTGTATGGATTTCATTTGTACATGCTTCTGAGAACCAAAATAACTAATGTAACAAAAAAAAGGGCTCGTTTAAATAAAAAAACTTGGTTTAAACAAAAAAAAAACAAGGTTAATTGTTTAAAAAAAACTGTTTATTTTCCAACTCTGATATAACCCAAACTTAGTAAAAGAAGTGTCGATCGAAAAACTGGTAAATACTGTTATTTCTCGTGTTTGTCGCAGAATCCATCATCAGCAGGCATCGGAAAAAATTAATGGGTTTTCTATCGAGTGACGTATATTCTGGGACGATGCGTCAATAGTAAAGAACCAGTGGCGGGTACAGGATTTTTTTTCGGAGGGACAGGGGGATTTGAAAAAAAAAAAAGGAAATATATAATTTGAACACGTACATATAGTCTTACAGAAGTAGCAGTTAGGGATCGCAGCTTTTCACACTATTGAAATTGCAGGTATTGTAACAGCGCTCCTTTCAAAACCCAAAATATCAAACTGCCTTCACTGATACTGGGCAAAAGATTTTCCCACCTTCGCGGGCGGGATATATTAACCCTATCCCCCCCCCCCCCCCCCGGGCTTGCGTCAGCCTCTGCTTGTAGTGAACTTGTGAGATCCTGGAAAACTGAAATCAGGATGCCGGGTCCCGGGTTCGAACCCGTGTCCTGTGAAATGCAAGACAACTGTCTTATAACGGCGCCACCATCGCTCCATCCCACTACATGCCTTGCGTGTAGATATTATATGGTGGCGAGCTAAAGGAATGCTTATTGTCTCCTTGCTTCATGCATGAAGAGTTAAGAAACGATATATATCTAGGCAAGTTTGTGCTGCAGCAGGATGTGTACATCAGCGGAAGCGGAAAGCCGGCTTGAAGAACCGGGAAAAGGGAGGGGTGGTGTAGATATACAGAATATGTTGAAAAATGCAATAGTCCATACGTTGTGAACACAGTTGTCTACAGCATAATCATAGTGGTCATTTTGGTTGTGGCTCTCGTAGAAACATATTTTAAAACTACTTTACAGACTTTCCAGTTTTCATAAAAGAGTTTCCTTGGCTTCAAGTAGCGACTCAGTTCAGGTTTCGGCAAACTATTTTTGTGAAACAAGACGTGACATTATAATTTTGACCTTGAAGTTAATGCTAGCCTCTTGTTGTAGTCTGTGAGGAATTGTTTTGACAAATTGCTGTGTTGTAGTTTCCCTCTTTATTTTCATTATCTTCACCACATTGCCGCAGTTGTTAACACAACCGCACATGTGGGCAGTCAGGCGTACGTTTCCTTACTTCTTGCGTTCGCTAGGGTCTCGCTAGCCAGGGTAATGATGGGGCAGTCGCCACTACTACCTTGGCCTTGAAGGTCGTGTTTCATCTTCTTTTTCCATTGGCATTACCTGCGCACGATTGTAGAGGCACAAACTCTGAATATGAAACTTTGAAAAAATGCTGCATTGCAGTGGAAATTGACGGAATAACTGTTAAAAACAAGCAAATATGCGTGGAATAGTTTTTTTTTTTTGCGATTTTTCAGTGGCATTCTACTGACCGCAGTAGTTTCAACAGTTTAGTACTAAGAATTTTGGTTTATTTATATTTTTAGACTCTATTAGGGGTATATTTTACCGCCAGACTGGCCTTCAAACATCTACGAGTTTCTTATCTTGAGTAATTAATCGGTAGGGTCGGGAAAAATTCGCGGGTTCGATGACATCTAGGATAGAATCCACATGAAGTCACATGGCCATGGACTTCTGGCCTGGGGAGCATGTGATTGGATACGTCTTACGTTGAGAGTTTATAATTGGCTCTGAGTCATCCACATAAACTGTGAGCCAATAGCAAGAGCAGCAAAAATGTATACAGGTTTGAATTTTAACTTATGCAGAAATGAATACGCCAATTTTCCGGTACTGATATTGGTAGAGCCACGATTATTTCGAGGATTCATTCATAGCAGAGTAGATTCTAAGCACATATGTATCTGTTTCGCGTTGATTATTGAACTGCAGTGATGTTGACACGCCCTTAGCAACCTAGAGCCAGTTATAAATAGAGACTCGGAAACTTTTTGTTCATTTAGTGTCAGATTAAAATTGGTAGTCATATGTATACTCTACCCATATACACGTATGCTTTCATATTGGCTGATTTCTTACTGCAGAAACTCCCCTTCTTTTGATTGGGTCGATGTGATTCAGCCATTGCACTGCTGGCTGGTAGTTGACTGGCCCTCAGTCGAAAAGAGGAGTGTCGAGAGAATTTTGATCCAATCACCAAAGTAATTAATCGGTAACGGTATACAAATCTGCAGTCTACCTTGCGACCAAAAGAATTCCCGAAATTTCCTTGTCTCTAGTTATAAACAAGTAAGCGGTTACCCAATCTCGTGCAACCCGCCAAAGTATCTGACCTTCTTATCGAGCGATGAGAACTCTAAAAAGGCTTGATTATGTACAGGCAAGTTGAATCAACACTGGAGTGAAATGAGTCAATGAAATAATCGTGGCTGTAGTGATCGGGGCATTGTTATTTTTGGCACACTACGAGGCTTGAAACATTTACAAACTATGATAATTACCCCAGAACGGCCTTATAATTCTCGAAATTTAGTGATCTACCTACTATATATATATATATATAAGCAATGTAGTGGTTATTTCAAGCCACTGTAGTACTGAAATGAGCGACACCTATACTGTGTTTCAGCTGATCCTGTCCGGAGTGTTCGGCCTCCTACTTCTGTGCTGCTGTCGCAAAGAGTATCCGGGCATGCCTCTCGGCTTCTTCGTTTATGGCATGAAGGTGAGTTCACGCCGTGTCATTTTTACATAAGTGTAGGGACGTGCGAAACACTCATTTTTTAGCGACAGGCTAGAATTTAAACCCTTGATCAGTTGACTGACCCTTGTTATTGAGAGCGTGGACAGGGCCGTGCATTTGTCGCGAAAAGATATCAAGACTAGTTATTTGTATGTTAAAACACTGTGGCATCGCCCGTGTTTCATTATTAAGGACCGGTAAAAATCGCAGATTCAAATGGCCTCTAGGATATACTCCAGAGTTTTATGCACACTCATGCGAATGTCAGCCACTCATTGGCTGCTGTCTTGTGAGACTTCCCAACGTAGTAGCCTGTAATTCGATACACATTGGCTGAGTGTTTCTCATTGGTACAGAGTCCTTCAGATGAGTTGTGAGCCAATATAAAAAGCAGCGTAGAGGTTACCTATTTGAAGTTTAGCCTATCCCGAAAAGAATCTGCGAAATTTTTTGGTCTCTATTAATGATTGGTTGAGTTTCTTCTAAGAACGTGTCCGTAATGGCACGGTTAAATACGGCAATGACTTATATTGTAGACGGCCACCAATCACAAGGAAGAAACCGCTAGAGCGGGTATAATTGGTTAGATATTACAAACTCCTGGTCAACCAATTCAAGACTTTTTAAACTTTTAGTAAAATTTTCTAACAGATTTTTATATAACTTGATTATACATAAGCAAAATTAATTATAATACTGAATATATACTATTTGAAGAAAAGTACCAATTTTCACAAAGTTAGAATGCTAAAACCTTTTCAGAGATAATTTCCACAGGACGTAAGTGATCAGTCTTAAACTATTTATATTTAATATGTCTCTATAAACTGAAGTGAAGCGTAAGAAAATGCAAGTTAGCAAAAATCTGTTGTAAATTCAAAGTTTCTTGAATCTCAGTGTCGTTACTGTTTTATTTCAGAACGTTTTCGCGACTTTCGTGACTTGTAGACATCCTGGTGAACAACTTGGTTATAGAGGTGATTCCACTGTATAAGAGTTTGCAGTCCATTTTTATTTTGCAAATATTAACCAATATCTAACCAATTATCAAATTCATGGCCCTCAGCATGGGTAGTTTGACACTTCCCGAAAGATTAGTAGCCAATTACAAGCAATCAAAGAAGCACATGACAAAATCGCGGGCAACCAGAACATATGGTAAAATGTGGCAGCAGTCAATGAATGAACGGCACAGAGCTGATCATTTACACGTGTGTTAAATTACGTCATAACTAGGGACTGGAAAAAATTCGTGGTTTAAATGATTTGTAGGCTAGAATCCACGATCCTCTATTGTTCAGGAAATATTACACCTGCTCATTGGAAAATGACTTGTGACACCTGTTACCTGGGATGTTTGATATTCGATACTTCTTTCTTTAAGGCTTCCACACACGATCAGTTCTGTCAATTTGGACCTATCAGTTGGAACTTAACAGTCGGAACTGCCCCGTGTGTGTGTGTGTGTGTGTGTGTGTGTGTGTAGGTGTGTGTGTGTGCAAGGACGGTGGACTGATCAGTCGGAACGGATGGACTGGTGGCATAGAGCAAGTCCGAACTGCCGTGTCTGGGAACAGCGTCTCGCCAGTCCAAAATGTCAGTCCAAACAATCAATATCAGTCCATCAGCTGAGTGTCGTGGCAGACATATTTTTTGTACTCTTTGGTTGCTTTGCTCTTTTGTTTTCCTTTTTATAGCTAAAAGTGCAACTGCAACTACAACATCCAAAATTTATTCCATATTTTACGATGAAACAGTACATCCAACAGCAACATAAATCATACGACAGATAGTTTGAGGGGAAGGCTTTAGTTCAGTCTAAACTGTCAGTTCGGACTGTTCGGTCCTAACTGAGCACCTGGGCTGATCATGTGTGCACAGAACCTCAATTCAATCCAACCTGTCAGTTCGGACTGAGCAGTCCGAACTGGAAGCTGGACTGATTGTGTGTGGAGGTATTGTTAATCATTGGCTCGGAATCCTTTATACAAATTATGGTCCAATCACAGATGTAGCAAAAAGTTGAGAGCATTTGGATTCTAGCCTGCCGTAAAATTAAACCGCGAATTTTTACGTCTCTAGTTATAACGCTTCTTCTACGTCGACGTCGTTAAAACAGTTGAACTTCATAAACGAATACATTCATATTTTCCAAATAAAAACCCGAGAAAACTAAGGTTTCTGTGGTTTTGGATTAAACCAATTTTTATTGATGAATGATTAGAGACCCGGAAATTTCGTGAATTCGTCTGGCCTCAGGGTAGAATTCAAAGTCATGGGTGTGTTAAATCGATGTTTGCTTATCCATTGGTTGATTTCCTAGTGAGAACAGTTTTATACTTGTTAATTGGCACTAGCTGATTCGCTTACTTCTCAGTAGGGAGAGCAAGACATTACTGTGACCGATGTAAACATAGAAATGTAAACACAGGCCACAGTACCCCCATGGGCGCCGCCATCTTGTCACGTGGGGGCCGCCATTGTTGTTGACATTGGTTACCAGGGCGCGCCACCGTCTGCTGGAGGCCGCCATCTTAGTTCAGCCTTTAGTTACTGGAGCGCGCCACCGTCGCTCCGAAGGCGGGAATTGTATACAAAAAAAGCCTGGGCACTGGGTGGATTCGATCCCGGGGACGCACCAACGTCGTGGTTACGAGACGGACGCCTTGACCACTAGACCACGGGACCAAATGAAGTATGGAGAATTAAATAACGAACATATGCTTTAAAGAAGCTATGCTTAAAAGAAGCTATGTCTTTAAATTCCGAAAAATATGCTTAAATTTCGAAAAACAATATATGTCTATAAACCCCCACCCCAAGTATGTCTAAAAGAAACCCCCGCCATACTAGCTATGCCTAAACCGCAATGCTTAAAATACCTGCCATATTGTATGCTTAAACCGCCATGTTTAAATGTCAAAAGCCCCGCCACTCCACAACCGCCATGTCTTTAAAAAAAATATGCTTAACCCGCCATGTTGTTAAATTTCGAAAAGCAAACCCCACCCCAAGTATGCCTAACCGCCATTATGCCTAACCGCCATGTCTTTAAAAAAAATGCTTTAAGACCCCGCCTTACTAGCTATGCCTATAGACCCCACCACTCCACAATCGCCGCCATGTTTAAATATCAAAAATATGCCTATAGACCCCACCACTCCACAATCGCCGCCATGTTTAAATATCAAAAATATGCCTATAGACCCCACCACTCCACAACCACCATGTCCTTAAAAAAACATGCTTAAATCAACCACCGCCATATTAGCTATGACTAAACCCCCCCCCCCCCACTACAAGTATGCTTAATTGCCATATTTAAATTCGAAAAGAAATAAAATAATGCTATATTTAAATTTCCAACAGCCATGTTTCAGTATGCTTAAAAGCCCCACCCGCCATAATAGCTATGACTAAAGAAACATAACCTCAAAATCCCGCGCAGAGAGAGCGAGATGTTGCCTGCTGGAGCGTCACTCGTAAACTGCGCAATTATAATCCACACATCATATTAGAAGCATAATAATGTCTTTAAAAAATGCTTTAAGTAATAAGCATAGAAATGTGTTAAGCATTTTTAAAATTCATAATATTAAGCAAAGTTAAGTTATTATAATAATGTATAAACAATGCGTTAAGCATTTTTAAAATTCAAAATATTGTGTAATCATATTTAAAATTAATAATATTAATAAAATTATTACAAACACTTTGTAGTAATTGGCTCTCGGCCAATGTGTTAAGCATTACAAACGCTGTGCTGGAAGCGTGGGCCGGCGACCAGGAATGTGTTTACTTGCTGGGTGACAGTGAAAGTGTTTTCCACAGAGGAGCAAGGTCAGGCCATCGCTGCGTACAGGAAAGGAGCAAGCACAAGGAATATACAGAGGTGGAAAAAGAAATAATGTAGACAACACACGGGTAAAAAAGAATGCTGGTTTTATTTTACTTTATGTATAAAACATGTGTGGCGGACAACTCCAACCCCGAAGGCCCCGCCAACTCTTCAACTCCCCCGGCCGCAGCGAACGCGCGGTCGAGCCATCGCTGCGGCCAACTTCAGGCTCACGTTCCCGCGGTGGCTGTGACCCTCCCTCCTCCGTAAAGAACATCTCAGCTAGCTCTCTCGGTATAAGGGCTGACATATCATCACATGATACAGCCATCTCGTGTTGGGGAGATCTGCAGAACAATACATACGCAGTAGCTACAGCATAACCCAAGTGTGTAAAACATTTACATTAACATTTCTTTTTTTTAAATATATTAGTCGTGTAAAAGAGAGTACGTCAAGATATGTAAATAGAAAATACGTTAACATTTATTATTGAAAATAAATTAGTTGTGTAAAAGAAATTACGTTAAGACTTGTAAATAGAAAACACGTTAAAGACATTCTACTTAAAAAAAATACGTTAACATTTGTATAAATCACCTGTGTAAAAGAAATTACGTTAAGATATTTTAAAGAGAAAATAAAACCAAAGAGATTACGGTAAGACTTGTAAAAAAATAAACTACATTAGCCTTTGTAAAAAATAATTATATATAAATTATATTAACATTTCTTTTTGTTAAATAAATTACGTGTGTAATAGAGATTACGTTAAGACCATTCTAACTTTAAATTAAAATAAAGTACGTGTGTATAAATTACGTTAAAATCATTCTAACTTTAAAATTAAATTATATAAACAGATAAAAAATTACGTTAAGTCCATTCTAGCATTAAAAAAACACGTAAACAATTACGTTAACATTTTTTTTTGTACTGTGACATACCAATAGGTTATTCTCCACGTGCAATGGTGGGAGGATCGGAGCGCTAGGCCACCCCATCACTCGGAGACGACAGCATAGCTGAACGTAACAATAGGAAAGGGCTAATCATGGTCCGGGGAAAGGCGTAGGTCCTTATGTCCCCAAGGTAGAGTGCTCACACCGTCTTCAGAAAGCCAACGCTTATCATCTCCTTAAGACAATGCTACCTTGGTCACACGCTCCGTAAACACAGTGTGGCCTCGCGATCGGAAATGGTGTTGGGTCGCGAGAACCCGTGAATTTTGAAGCAAGCATTCCAGGTATTGAGGAAACAGGAGTGAACGTAGTGCGCTGGCCTTGATTCCCTTCGTCTTACGCGTAGAAGAACCGTCCTCCATCTTAAATGCGTAAAGCTTCGGGCGAAGACCAACAAACTCCGTGATGACATTGCCAGCGGCCTCATCCTTCATCACCCCTGTTACACCCTTATTAACCAAGGGGAAGCGTTGCTCATTACCTGGAGCATAGTTTGAAGTATCGAAACGGGAAGCTAAATCAGGGCGAATCGAATCGTAAATGTCGTCACACACAATGTGGTAAATTAACGAATCCGTATCCGTGTACAGGAGATGCAGAGACTGTGGAGGGAATTTCTTTTGCATGTAATTATAGTGGAAATCGTAGAGAACTAATTTTGATAAATCTAAAATGGCGACACCTGTGTACAATGGTCTATCAAAGGTAATCGTCCCTTTTTGCAACTCTATGAGGACTAAACTCTCATCGATGATTCGCCGAGCCTTGAATGTCGGACGACCAATCAGCTCAGCTGCCCCATAAATGGAATCGTATCGGGAAGCGATGCGTATATCCTTATGCTTTCGCGTATTTTCCAAACTTTTTCCGTAAACCGAGTTCGACAGTAATTTAAAAAACGAATTCTCAAAGGGGTTCGCAGCCTGGGCACGACGCTCAGCATTAAAGGCTATATAGTCCTTCGTCCAGGCCGCCTGCGCAAACCGCAGCACGCGGTGAACCTGGCCGATGACCGCCCCATACTGAACGTAGTGCCGCAGTGTTTTAGCATGGACAACATATTTAGTACGTGGCGCGAGAGTTAACAGTAATTTACTCATACGCCCGTTTGGCGGTACGCCATTCACAGGGGCCAGAGGCAGATCTGATAGGCGATCGTGACAATCATAGGGAAAGGTCAAATCTACTTCCGCGAAAAATGATGTATCACCATCGATGTCAATGGTGTTGAAATCCCAACCCGTATACTCATCCCTGGGAACCCATTGGAAATTACCCACAGGAAGCTTATCCAACATTGTGTGAGCATACAGTGCGTTAACATCGAAATAACAGATGTATGAAGACGGAAGGCTCGGGTCGTGACTGGACATGTACACATTGTTAGCTTTCGAGTGACGTCGACTTACGTTTGTAATACCTCCACGAACGGCAGACTCTAGGAAGAGGTATATGTCCGGGTCGGTCATAAGTTCAAGACGCACACCAGTTTTAATTAATAGTGCATCCCATGCGAGCGAGGGAGCGGTAATGTATAATGAGCGGGATCAAGCGAATAATGCTGTAGGCAAACGAAACGAAATGATTCGAATATATCGGCCAGCAAACAAGTATCCACCTTAAGGTAACTAAGTGCGTACTCTTTCAATGTGGCGCAATGGAATACGTCCCAAGCCCTTTCAGCGTGAGTATAGTCCAGATCACTCACGTCCGTGCCACTCATTACGTTATGGAACGCATCCTTTGGTGGTAGCGAGGCAGTCTGCAAATGTTCACTTGACTTAACAAAGTCATAGGGAAACACACCTTTACGCGTAGCTAACTGAAACTGTGCGTCATCTGGAAACATTGAACGGGTGAGTTTCAACTGATCAGGCGTGAGATTGCCAGCGAGAGTTTCCAGAGATGAATTTAAAAAGTTAAGTGAATCAATAAATCGAAGACGCACAGCGCGCACGCCTCCTTGCGCATTACCTGAGACAGGTATGTATTTAGTAATACATTTGTAACTCTCTAGAGTTACGCCTAATACTTTGACCTCGCTGGGATTCTCCACAACAAAGGAGCCGTCCGGCTGTGCAATCCGCCGCGAAACTAAATGCTTCATTAAAAAGTGGGCATCATAATTTTGCAAATTATGGAATACCGCGACAAGCTGTTTCTTTTGCATCCTGAAAGCCAGGTTGCATTTCGAATGGGCATAACCACGTATTTCACCAGTCAAATGGCAGTGATCGAGCACCTTCTGCCCAGCCAATACCTTCTTACAGATATGGCAATGTGTTTGACTCGCAAGCCTTGCAGAAACGGCTGGAGTCGGCGTCTTAATAGGAATGGTCTTTGAATAAATATCACATACCCACTTTGTCATTGAAACTAATTCGGCGACCATTTCAGCAATACAATTATCACCCTCGAATTGCACATACCTGGTCAAAGAGCTATCGTATCCACACACTAACAAAATGCTGCATGCGTATGGTACATGTTCGTTTACCCGTGCGGTATTAGATGTCTCATCACCGGGTAAACAGGTGGATATCGGCTTAAGGTATGACTCGGTGTCACAGTACGCAATAAAGCCGAGGCGATCCTGTTTTGCAATATTTGTAAACTGTAAATATTTGTTCTCCTCTGTAGGGAAACAGGAACGCACCGCTAGATGCTGGCTGCAGAGAACAGTGTGTGACGTTAACCTGTCTTCACTTGTAAAGTATTGAAGACAGCGCTCGCAAATCCATTTCTTACTAGTAGACTTTGACAGTTGGGAACGTAATAATCTGGACAGACTCTTAATTGTTACAAAGTGTAGGTGCTCTGCCGCGCCACTAGAACGAATCGCTAAAATATTTACATGTCTCGCTCTTCGCTCAGAGGATACGCGAAGAGGCTGGATAGAGGATACAGATTTGCCACTAAAACATTCATCAACAATACTCCCCTTACTGTCTACACAAGCATAAACGTTAACGGAAATATTATTGTTCCTCTCGAATGTCTTAATCTGATGGAGAGTGGATGGGAAACTCAAACCAGACGTATTGAAAGCCACAAGTGGATCCGGATACGAACTGGCTCGTTTAACATTGCCTTCCGCCGGCATCACACCTGCCATAACGGCATACAGAAAGCAATGCTGCTCGGAACATTCAATATTGACACAAGCTTTCCTATTGGATAAAAACGTCGGTAATTTCGTGTGCGGCGCGCCAACAGTGAAAGCCCTATAGCTTGAAACATGTACATCCATGTTAATCAATCGCTGTAGAGCCCACCCACTGCCACGAGCAGCGAATTCGCTAACGTTCCTATAGATTTCCGGAATGAATACTGAATCGTAGATTTCCCCTACCTCATCAGAGAGCATTACAGCGGCTGAGTGTGTTGTAAAATGAAATGTCTCACTCTCGCCTCCCTCCACAGATTCCTTAACAAATGAAGCCGAGAGTGAAATGTCCACTATCCGGTTAGCAAAAGCGGAGTCCAAGATAACACTCTCCAGGGGAGGCAAGTCGCCAGCTTCACGCGGCTCCACCCCGGACGCCCGCGCGCTGTCGCGAGTGCCCGACGTGGAAGCCTCACTGGGACGGGGTCGCTTCGCCTCGGGGGGAGTAGACATGGTGAGGAGGGGATAGACGGGAAGTTACGTTCAGCGGTACAAATAATGTTCTGGAAACATAAACAACATTTGTTAATATTAAAGGAAAGGGTCTTAAGTGAAGCCCAAGCTACGTGAGCGCAAACTATGTGTCGCCGTAAACATGACTGAGCGACTGTGAACTTGTAACGCCGTAAACGCGACTGAGCACACTCCCCTCCGCTCCGTGTTGTCATGACAACGAGCCTTTCCCCGCCCTGCGGTCGGGGAGGGGAGTCCGCCCCGCGGTCAGGGAGGGGAGTCCGCCCAGCCGGCAGTCGGGGAGGGGAGCCTGCCCAGCCGGCAGTCGTGGACTGTGTAGAGACGTAGAATTAACACTAGCGGATGAGACTTACCTCACGTAGCATGCGCCGACATCAAATGCAAGCAATCACCTCCCGACGGCGGTATTTATACATGCCCAGCTAGGTCAGTCCGGGTTGGACACACTTTCACCACACGTCCGTAAACATGTACGTCACACGGACGTTTTCCGTCTTAAGACAAAATTTAGTGTGAACACATTTAAAAAATATATTTATGTGGTTAGCAAGGTCACGAGTAAACACATTAGTGTGGTTTGCAAGGTCAAGTGTGAAGACATTAGTGTGGTTTGCAAGGTCAAGTGTGAAGACATTAGTGTGGTTTGCAAGGTCAAGAGTAAACACATTAGTGAGGATGTCAGGGTCAAGTAGAAAGAAAAATACATCGAGACATTTTTTTTATGTTTTTAATAGCCCACACCCGTTGGAATAGAGTTACAAACTTATTACATTACATTGAAATCAATAATACGTATAAAAAATTTTATGTATAAAAGTTACAATTTTTTTACGTATAAAATAATACAAAACGTGAAAACAATTTTACATATAAACGTTACATTGAAATCAATTTATGTTTTTACGCATAAATGATAATACATTGAAATTACTTATAAAGATATTACATTGAAATTATGTTTATATGATATTACGCATAAATGATATTACGTATAAAATAAAAGTTATGTATAAAATAAATTATATTTTCTTTAAAAGGTCTGTAAGTACTTTGCGCAGTGCGGTTCTGGCAATGTCTAACACTCTTTCGTCCATTGCTTGGTCACTGCTCACCGCTGGACCCAGGTCGCCCTCATCCAGGCCCCGCGCTCTGCGGGCGGAAGGGCGGCGTCGGTGTCTCGGCTCTACCGGCGGCGAAGTCGGGCTGCAGGCGGGCAATGGCGGCTGCGTCTCGAAGGCGTGTGCGTAGAACTCTGCACTTGTTGCGGGTAGAGTTGTATCGGTGCGTAGCATACTAACACAGCACTCGCCGAAGCCGTGGCAGGGATTCACTTCTAGAGGCAGGTCTTCCGGTCTTGGGTTGTGTATATGTTTCGAGTGCACGGTAGAGTCACATTCTTCCGTAACATGTCTCAACGCGCCCTGACTCCACTCGCTATACTCTACACTGCCTACGCTTGGAGTTACATCTGGATACGTGTTCCGGGGATTAAAGCTAGCCATCTTTACACCGTCACTGTTTCCGCACGACTGTTCACGCACGGACCTGCGCGTCTATTTAAAACAATATTTACCAGATGAATAATTAAATGTATTATGCAATCACGGCATTCGGAACAGTTCATTGCATCATCTGTTACTTGGGTATTTAGATACGAAGGCATTGGGAAGTTGTTTACTCTGGACCACCAAGCTATATTCATACCGACATCTCACCGCTTGCGGTGACCTTGAAGCCTACCCCTCCTCCTCTGACATTTCCGCCTTATCATTGCTCTCGGCAATGTTTTCAATCATCCATGCTCTGAGCAGCGCTGCGTTGTGGCGCGACGATACCGGTCTTGTGCCTCTGCGGTTGTTGCTGTACGTTGTATCTAATAACTTTAATGATGGGCAGCCATATTCACTTTGAACGTCCACTATGCGCACATGTTTGCGACAATGTTTAGCTAGCCAACGTTTCTGTTCAGCCCCGGCGACCATTATAGTTCCACTCAGGTGCGCCGTCAATATGTTTGGCAGGCTTGTGTAGGGAAATATTCCGTCTTCCCATTTCAGATTGTGGAAGGTGTTGGTGAGCCACGTGTTTGTTTGTTGATGTTTGCTAATTAAATGTTCCCACGCAAATGGTGGTTGAAACGAGCGCGTAATCACGTTCCCTTCAGAGTCTGCGATGCTAACTTCCTTAACGATAAACCCGTGCTGTGAGAAGAAGCCTTGGAGGTTAACACACTTCGCCATGGCGGCTGAGACACGACTGAACATACATCGCGTTTAGCTCATTATTTTAATACTTTGATCCCTCGGGTTGTACGATACTAATCTATTGTGTAGAATAATTATTGCGTATGCCTGTGTTAGCGGCGGTATATTGTTTGCTGCGGTAATGTCTATTTTACAATCTATAACGGTTGAGGTCTGTTTTTCGTTTTGACGTGACACGTCGAATACAAAGAGAGGGGCCTTATCTTTAAATCCCTCCGGGTCAAGTAGAGGTGTATTTAGTCTACCGTAGTAGCTCGCTCGAAAGTCCGAGTACATATTATATGCAAGTAGGTAGTATCCATTCGTAAAGTTTATTGCTAGGTCCGAATATGGATACGCTTTGGAATTAAGATAGACCTTGATATTTTGTAAATTACAATGGTCGAATTTAGATTTGTTTGCGGCTAGAACATTATGCCTGCCGGTTTGAAACGCCACTATTATATAACGAGGGCGTTCGCTGGAGAAACTAGATTTTACAGCCCAACTGACGCTCTGTGATGGTGGTAAACTCGGGTAAACTTCTACTCCCCACGATCTGAAAGCCATATCTATGTCGCGGCCTTTTTCAATCATTTTCAACAGCCGTGTGCGCTGGGCGGGGCTTACAGTTACATGCGGAACAAGCCAGTCGATAGATTGCAATCTTAATGTCACTTGCTGTGGCTGATCGCTTGTGTCCATTATAGCGTTAATATAACTGTTTGCGGTGATTATAACGAGCGTTTGTTTACAATTTATTAATATTTGTTTATAGTCTTCTGCAAAGCCTAGCAACTGGTTCAACGGAACGCATATTTCAAACTCGCCTTGCGCTGTAAGTGGTAAACTGTAGTCGCCGTCCGAACACCATCCCGCCATCTTATTTACGGATTTTTCGTCACGCGTGCGCGATAAATAGTTTTTCACAGTTGTCACAATTCCAACTTCACGTACGTCGTCGATTGTCACGCCGTTAAGTTCGAATGATATTCGATTTATCATATGCAGTATACCATTGTTTACGATTTTTGCATTGTCTGGTTTCTGCCCGTTTGGTTTCGTGAATGCACCGCGAATTCGCAGAAACGATTTAGCAATGTGCGTATACACGTCAGAGTTTTGTATTGCTATAACTATCTCGGAGCTTGGCTCGTACGGTCCCGCAATGTATGGTTTGTACGTGTGCATTTCACATTTTGAGACTGCATCGTCAAACTGTGGTGATTGTTGCACATCGAGTATACTATATTCCATTTGGAAATACTTTGAAACCTAATTTTTCTAGGAACCTCACGTTGGCAGGTGTTAACCGCTTGATGTTTGCTTTCGTACTGGCTCTATGCTTGCTCACCCCCGCCCCTTTATGCAAACCAAAGTATCTTACGCCCATACTTTTTTCAAATGTAAGCGTAGTGTAATCACCTCGTTTCTAAAGTTGATTAATTTACCGTTCTGGTCTACCGCTCTAATAACCAACTCTCGTATTTGTTGCACGGTAACCGGACTGTAAATGAGTGTTTGAGGCGTATCACTGAGCTTATATCCTGGAGGAACGTTCGGGGAAAATTCGTGTATCGTACTGTTTGGTTTTCCATTAAGGAAGCTGTGGCCAATAATATTCGCCATGATTCTAATCACGTTTACCGGCATCACGTTTACGGGCTGGGTCGACTCGTGAATTTTATTCGCCTCGTAGACTTCCGGTTCGAATGCAAGCATCCGGGCTAGGGAACAGTCGCCGGTGCAGTCGATTTGTGCATTGCTGTGTAATACGCATTGTAGAGTGTTTGGATTACCTTTCAACGAAAACATTACGTTTGTGGGTAGGTGTTGTTTAATATACGTTTCAATGTCTAAGACTTCGTAGGAACCTATAGGTAATTTAATTTCTCGCGTCATCTCTTCGTTCTTCAGCTTGTACCTAAACATTCGGTTGTTTTCGTCCACGTTCGGGATGGAATTGTATACTGTAAAATCCACGAGAGCGAGCTGCCATAACCCGTCACTTACGTCGATCGGTGGGAAGTGTGTTGAACACAGTTCCGACGTGTTTCCACTTAGTATTAGCGTGATGGACATGTTCTTTCGAAGCCGGTTCTCTTATATACCGAGATGAGAAACTTTATGCACAAGTGTCCGCAGTTGAATGAGTTTAACCTTTGCTGTCTATCGTAATTATATGTTATTTTGCAGCCTCTCAGGTATCGCTGCATTTCTAAAGGGGGCGGCAGGTCTCCAAAACTATCGTAATACCGAGCCGTACGACCGGTCTTGGCATACGCTACCCAATGCGTTCCGGGTCCCTTACTCGTATCTAAATTAATAATACCGCTCTCGTTGTGATATGGTTTTGTGTGTAATTTATCCTTCATAAACATATTTCTAAAATGTGGGATTTTTAATTTCCTAATTGCTGTCTTTATGTCTGTGGTGGTAAGGGCTCGCTTTGGCAGGTTACTCAGTATCCACATTTCCTTTTCCCGCCCCTCTTCTTTCTTCTTCTCTGCTTGACCCCTCCCCCTGTCTTTGGGTAGGGATGCAGGTATAGGCCCGAACCGTTTTTTGCAAGCGCCCGCATTTTACTATTGTGCTGTGCGTTGTTTACGGTCTTGGCTATACCCGCCGCTCCGCCAATCAGACTGCCTAGCGCTGTCAGCGCTGGGAAAATGAAAGGTAGTAGCCCGCCTTTTTTCGCGCGGTTTTTCTTTGTTGAAACACCGCCGCCAATCTTACGTTTTACTCTCATTATCTTATTGACTCCCCACGCTGCAATCTTTTCACCGAATTTCGTTGCGGGATTCTTTGCTATTTGTGCGGCTTTGTTCGCTAATATACCGTCGGCTATATGTCTGTCACTTTGGTTATTACTTTTAGAATAGCTAATATCGTGGAGACGATACGCCTCGTCATGGGAGTTGACTCCTGTATCGCCGCGTGCTAGCCTCTTGGCGAGTTTCGTTCCCGGACCGCAGTAATTATATCCTGGCAGATGTACTTCTACTGGCAGCTTGTTAATAACAGAGTTTATTATTCCTCCACCTCTTTGTACCTTCTTTCGTGTACAACGCATAACACTATACTGATTAGAGTTGGTATAAGTACGCTGTTTTTATAGTTTTCTGTTTAGTTGCGTAATGGAAGTAGTGCCACAGCGCGAGTCGCTGCCTGTGCGGATTACACAGGCTGATGAAGCCAGTGCTCGCGAGTCGCGGCATGGTTCTTTATTACCGTCGACAATAAGATGTTTGATTGTCGGTCCGTCCGAATGCGGAAAAACGTGTGTCCTACTTAGTTTACTCGAGGAACCGAACGGTCTTCGGTTCGAGAATGTGTATCTATATTCAAAATCGCTGCACCAACCAAAGTATAAATGGCTGGCTACGGTTCTTAGAGCGGTGGAAGGTGTAGGATTTTTCCCGTATACGGAAAATGCTGATGTGGTACCTCCTAGCGAGGCCAGGGCCAATTCGGTGTTTGTGTTTGAAGATATAATGTGTGAGAAACAAGGAATCATACAACAGTATTTTTCTATGGGTCGACACGCACATGTTGATTGTTTTTACCTAGGTCAAACTTATGGCAGAATACCTAAACATTTGCTTGGTGATAATGCGAATGTTATCGTGCTTTTCCGCATGGATATGCTTAATTTGCGACATGCCTACGATGATCATGTAAACAGTGATATGGAGTTTCGCGCGTTTAAGGATATGTGCTTCTTGTGTTGTAAAAATGAACATGGTTTTCTTGTTATCGTAAAGGATTATCCTTTACTTAATGGCAGGTATCGTTGTGGTTTTGATCATTTTATTGTTGCGAGTCATTGAAGGATGTCCTACAGCGTATCAAAGTTTGGAGGTGGTCCTCTGAAACGTCAGCTTGACTCGTGTATATCTCGCGATCTTGATGGGAATTGCGATTTGGGCAGAAAACTTTTAAAGCGTGTGGGTATGCCAAAGGATGCTGGGGATGGCGCGAGTAAACATTATATCGACTCGGTCGCGAGTGTAATCACTCGCACGGTGACGGAGGAGCTGTTGCGTCGGTTTACGGAGCTCAATTTATCTTTAGTCAATGTACGGGATGTGCAGGTTGGTATTATCGAGTTTTTACGTAATATGGAGGTGAAGGAGCAGCGGTCTGTGGACCAAATCAATTCTCGTCTGTCGGTACTGCCAACAAAGTTGGGTGATATGTATGTTACTTTGTTGGAGAATAAACTCGATCTATTTGAGAATGCGATTATAGAAAAGGTAAACGGTATCTTGGCGGAACTGATATTGAAACTTACCGCTAGTGGCGCTGACATTTCGCAACGTGTTTCTCAATTGGCTCGTACTATTGGTGTTGTTAAGAATGGTGTTGATGGATTGGTTTCTGAATCGACTGCGAGGACTGTTGCTAAGCGGCCCACACCTCCGAGACCGCCTCCTAAAACTTAGACATTTTGTATATAAAAAGGCTTTATGCCGTATGGTTATCTTCAGTCATGTCTGCCGAGGCAAACGCTTTAGATCATGTCATACGAAACATACGTGCCAAATATATTTTGGCTAAGCGAGCGCGAATGGAGAGGGATGCGATTAATCAGGAAATGTTCAAGTCTGTTAATTCGCGTTTGGATAGTCTTGGACAGTCGTTTGTGCAGTCTATCCCGCAACATGATATTGTTCCGAAACAAGAGTCTTCAGAGGTGAAGCCGGAACCGGTAATGAGTGATGTTTATGATTCTGACACTAGTATACGTCGCAATGTTATGAATGATTCATTGGGTGAATTACAGTCTTACTTACGGAGCTACAACCTTCGCTCGGGTGATGGGACCTACGGTCTCTATAAACGCAACAACCATTGGTTCTTAGGGGATACGGAAGTATTTTTTCACGATAATAATTTAATTCGCGTCAACGAAGAATTGATACAGCCTGCTCCCGGCTTATTCGAATTATTATTGTGCCGAGTGCCGCACACCTACTCCGATTCTGCCTTAAAACAATACGGACATTTACTAGATATTACAAATGCCTATTATAAAAAAAAATGATCCTGCGACGAAACGATATAAAAGCGAAACGCATGCAAAGTTTGATATCATTAAAGGATTGTTTCCGAATATTGACTCATCTCAGCGAGGAAGTGGCTTGTTACAAAAAACATTGGATTTGCAACGCACAAAGCAATTTATCTATTGGGACAACCCGAACCAACTTATTGCTCGCCTCAGATTACTAATGGCCTCGCAAGCTGCTGGCCATACCGGACATAGCAACGAGGTGATATCTATTCTTGAAGAGTTGAAGGAGGCTGGATATATCGCGAAATGAGTGTCGCACAACGTGGGATTTCTAATGAACTGCATCGCGGAGTTCGCAGAATTTTTCCTCGTAGACGTGTGTTGACATATGGGCTTCGCGATTTATTACAGATTGATTTGGTGGAGATGATTCCGTACAGCAGGATAAATAGCGGTTTCAAGTACATCCTTACTGCTATAGATGTTTATAGCAAACGTGCTTATGCGGTTCCAGTTAAACGAAAGACGGGAATATTAGTCACCGTGGCCATGAAGAGTATTTTAAATGAGGCGGGACGTTTTAAGAATATTCAAAGCGACACTGGAGCGGAATTTTACAATAAACATTTTCAAGCCTTAATGCAAAAGTATGCAATTAATCACTACTCTAGTTATAGCGAAGTCAAGGCGTCTGTTGTAGAACGTTTTAATAGGACTTTCAAGGATATGCTTTACCGTGAGTTCTCGGCACAAGGAAATTATAAGTGGCTTACACTTTTACCGAAATTACTTTCTGTCTACAATAATAGGTTCCACCGCACTATAGGCATGGCTCCGAATGCTGTGAGGGATAACTCTTTGCTACAAACAGTTTACAGATATGTTAAGAAAATAGATTCTAGACGGTTAAAGGCTCGCGTGGGTTCGTACGTACGTATATCAAAACACAAGACAGTGTTTGAGAAGGGGTTCAAACCGAGGTGGTCGCACGAAGTTTTCAGAGTGGTCAGAGTTATGAATAATTTTCCACGTGTGTTTCATTTGAGTGATTTGGACGGTAATGAAATTAAAGGCGGATTTTATGGTCCTGAGATTCAGGTAACTGCATATCCCGATACTTATTTAGTGAATAAAATTCATAAAAAGTGTGGCGAACGTTTCCTAGTGTCGTGGAAAGGTTTTCCCGTTTCCGTAAAGACTTGGGTTAATTACCGTGATGTTAGCCGGTAGGTTTGTGGGTCTTTCCCCCTCCGGCTTTGTTTTTCGGCCTCGCCGCCTGTGTCCGGCATAACAACTTGCCCCCCTGGGGCGTTCACGGGCGAGACCGGGAGTGGCGCTTTCACTTTCCCCCTCCGGCCACGCGCCGCATCGGTAAACACTTTCACTTGCGCCAGACTCTGTCAACAGGTCCCCTCAGACGCAGCGCGGCCACCGGTGTGAGAACATGCTTCCCTAAACGACATTTAATTTGTTACATGTCGCCGGGGTGGGTGGGGGTGCGTTCCGGTGAGTTTTTATTTTATGTATGCTTATTTGCTTCGTGCCGCAGCTGAGCGGGTCGGTGTTGTTTTTTCTGGGTCTTCGCCCACTCCCTGCGGTTTTTATTTTAAATATGTTTATTACTTAACGCTAAGGCGCACGAGCGAGGTTTCCAGCACAGCGTTTGTAATGCTTAACACATTGGCCGAGAGCCATTTACTACAAAGTGTTTGTAATAATTTTATTAATATTATTAATTTTAAATATGATTACACAATATTTTGAATTTTAAAAATGCTTAACACATTGTTTATACATTATTATAATAACTTAACTTTGCTTAATATTATGAATTTTAAAAATGCTTAACACATTTCTATGCTTATTACTTAAAGCATTTTTTAAAGACATTATTATGCTTCTAATATGATGTGTGGATTATAATTGCGCAGTTTACGAGTGACGCTCCAGCAGGCAACATCTCGCTCTCTCTGCGCGGGATTTTGAGGTTATGTTTCTTTAGTCATAGCTATTATGGCGGGTGGGGCTTTTAAGCATACTGAAACATGGCTGTTGGAAATTTAAATATAGCATTATTTTATTTCTTTTCGAATTTAAATATGGCAATTAAGCATACTTGTAGTGAAGGGCGGTTTAGTCATAGCTAATATGGCGGTGGTTGATTTAAGCATGTTTTTTTAAGGACATGGTGGTTGTGGAGTGGTGGGGTCTATAGGCATATTTTTGATATTTAAACATGGCGGCGATTGTGGAGTGGTGGGGTCTATAGGCATATTTTTGATATTTAAACATGGCGGCGATTGTGGAGTGGTGGGGTCTATAGGCATAGCTAGTAAGGCGGGGTCTTAAAGCATTTTTTTTAAAGACATGGCGGTTAGGCATAATGGCGGTTAGGCATACTTGGGGTGGGGTTTGCTTTTCGAAATTTAACAACATGGCGGGTTAAGCATATTTTTTTTAAAGACATGGCGGTTGTGGAGTGGCGGGGCTTTTGACATTTAAACATGGCGGTTTAAGCATACAATATGGCAGGTATTTTAAGCATTGCGGTTTAGGCATAGCTAGTATGGCGGGGGTTTCTTTTAGACATACTTGGGGTGGGGGTTTATAGACATATATTGTTTTTCGAAATTTAAGCATATTTTTTAGGAATTTAAAGACATAGCTTCTTTTAAGCATAGCTTCTTTAAAGCATATGTTCGTTATTTAATTCTCCATACTTCATTTGGTCCCGTGGTCTAGTGGTCAAGGCGTCCGCCTCGTAACCACGACGTTGGTGCGTCCCCGGGATCGAATCCACCCAGTGCCCAGGCTTTTTTTGTATACAATTCCCGCCTTCGGAGCGACGGTGGCGCGCTCCGGTAACTAAAGGCTGAACTAAGATGGCGGCCTCCAGCAGACGGTGGCGCGCCCTGGTAACCAATGTCAACAACAATGGCGGCCCCCACGTGACAAGATGGCGGAGCCCATGGGGGTACTGTGGCCTGTGTTTACATTTCTATGTTTACATCGGTCACAGTAATGTCTTGCTCTCCCTACTCTTCTCTACTAGCTGGGCATCGTTGGCTCACGATCGTAGAGGGGCGTGTCCAAATAACTACTGTCCAATCATGAACACAGTGCGAGAGTGTGAAGGTTTGCATTCTAACTTGCGACTAAATTAATGCGCGAAATTTCCGTATCTCTATGAATGATATATAGGGACAGGCAGTTTTCGTGAAAAAATCTGAATGCCTATTAGACTGTAACGAAGTATTTCCACACCAGCGGTTTCTTCCTTGTGGCTGGCGGCCGTCTGCAAGAGAAGACGTTGCCTTATTTAACCGAGCCAATCAGGACGCGTTTGCTTACGCATTGGATACTGTGATTGGCGGTGTCACAATCGACGTGTAGTTGAAAGAATCTCAACCACTCACCAAACACAGACAATGCTAGTGTTTTAACTCTCAGCTAGTCACAAAATCTTTTCGCGAAATATGCATGTTCCTACTAATAACATAAAGAGGGGAGGCCTTAATCCGGGAGGGCGTGGTAGGAATGGAGTAGCCTTTCCCCCGGACAATACGTTTTCAACACCACCTGAACTTAAAATTCTATGAATACTTTGCTTATTTATCTTGAGGAACGTTGTTATTCTTATTAAAATGCGAATGAAGTGCGTTCAAGTAACACAATGAGTCGGGATGTACAGTTTGATTAAAAACATTTGACACGATAGGCTTGTCGCACCGGTAGTAACAGGCGGGCGTCGGGCGTTGCCCGGTCCTGAAGCCGCCGCTGGCAGGGTTGCCAAGTCGGCGTGTTTCGCCGTTATGCCCCCTTGCTCGGCACATTCGCGAGTAGAAACGAGAACCAGGCGCCACGAAGGTCGATCACACACAGGGAGGAAAAATCAGTAATTTTACCAAAGATTCACGTGGAGACCAGTTGCAAAGAAATAGTTTGTAACACTACAAGAAATATATTGTAACTTTTTACATATATGGATATGGTTATTTTTGCATCTATATGAAATACGTTCTTCGAAATAATAATTTCTTATAAAGATTGGCGCGTAATTTTATATTTTAATAGATGTTTCGTGTTTAAACCATGGAGATGATAATCGAATATTCAACTATTTGACTTTATTTTGTTGTGTTGTGCTTATTATGTGCGCAGTTAATACTGAAAAGCTATTCAGGGAACGATTTACAAATATCATTCACTACTGGAGGTACTGGGACAACACAAAACATAATTTCCCTTTTAATATTCCGAACCCAGTATTACTGTGTACAATATTTTGTAGTGATACAGTTGTTTTCATGTAAATGCAAAAATATAAAAGAATCTGTAATTATAAATTAATATTTCTGTTCCGTTTACAAAGAGAATTTACAATAAAATCTCGAGCGAAAGCATTATTCTGCGGTTCTGCAGGTTGGCACCCGTGGCGGATGTGAATGGCAGCCGTGACGATCGTCAGGTAGAAAAGTAACTGTAATGCTGTTTTTTTATCTCCCCCTTCCATCGCGGTTCATTGTACCTACTACTTTTACAGTCTGCAGGAACCTGGAAACGAAATACGAAATACGAGTTATCTTCTGTAACCGGGTTGAACCCTACACAACTTATACGCAAATAGTCGGCGTCTATCGTCTGCTGCCTCCAAGTTTTTGCTTTCCGATCGTATTGCATGTGATTGGCTAATTTGATTTTGATATTGTTCTTATAGGTTTATTGTCCTTTGGAGAGTATCAAAACTTCGTACGCAGTTGAAGTGTATAATGAAATGCTTTCCAGCTTCTCTCCAAATAATAACGCGAGTTTGACATGTTTCTAACGATGAGCGGTAATAATCATGGGCGTATGCAGGAGGAAGGGCGAGATGGTGGCTATATCTTTGCCCTCCCCCTCAAAAAGTCCTAAAATATTTACATATCCCACATTATAAATTTAAAAAAATTGAAAAAACACTGCGAGCAAAGTGGTTCTCTCTCTCCCCCTTCCACAAAATGTGGTATTGTGTGTATGCTACTGGTAAGAATATATATATATAATATATAATAGGATTTTGGTATGTACGACGTCGATAAACTCCGACACCGTTTAACCGATCGCCATGAAAGTTTTTTCATGAGAATGTTTTAATGCTATCCATTTGGTTTTGTAACTCTCCGCTAGATGGGGCTGCAGTTCATCAACTTATATTCCATTCAACATATTGTCATGTAAATTGGTATATTGTGATATTTACTGTCCTTAATCCTCAATAACAACAAATAGTGATTGTGACTCTGATAAGTATTTGGTGAGTGAGTTTAAAATTGAATACTATTTCAAACGCTTTATAGATTCTAGATTACTTACAAACCATCAATTTTAGATATATGGAGATAAATAAAAACTGGCAGGACTTCTGCCGGGTTCTGCTATTTTCATATATAGTTTACAGTTTATCTTTTTTAATGGACTTGCCTCTTGACTATTGTGTTACGCTTGAGGAGCTTTCAATGTTCACCATGAGGTCACAAGATTCCAATCTCACCTCAGACATGGACTCGAGTGACGTTTTAATTGTAAGCTCTTCTTGGTATCAAATATAATTTTTTAAGTAATGTTGAGTGAATTTCATTTTAGTGTAATTAATTTTTTTTAGGGCAGAATATGCTGATGTTTCATTATATAAGTATGTCATATTATGTTTTTTCATATGTTGTCATCAAACGAATGCTAGAGTTTATCTGAGCTTTAAAAAAATTCAAGCATGTATTCATAATTTTAAAACTTTTTGTTTGACTAACTGTATCGTATTCTTTCACTAGAAATTAATTTTCAGTGTACGCAATTTATAATTTCATTTATAAAAACCTATTATTTACAAATTAAGGTATTCATTAGTTTTAAAAAATCTTCGAGTTACTCTATGGCTAATGATCTGTGCTTCTATCGGTTCTTTGGAAAACAGACATTCTGTAAAGGAGTGTGTTGTTCAAGTGGGTTTATGACCATAAACTGAATATGGATGTAGACCATTCTCGCCATCTGCGCAGTAGGTTATGTTTGTGTCCAAAATTGACCGCGTTGTTTGCCAACAGAACTGTCAAACAATCGCATGTCCATAGTGGAAGCAGCAGGTACATTTTTGCATCATTACATCTGTTATCGCATTGTTTGTCTGAGATTCAAGTATGTGTTTATGTATATATATAAGTATTATTTGTAAACAAACATAAGAATGAATGTCAAGATGCGATTTTTAACCGTTTTTATCAGGGGCGCACGCAATGTTTGAGGGGGGGGGGGGGGAGGTACAGTCCCCCGAAATCCTAAGGCAGGTATTCCAAAGCACAAAAGTAAGGGTTTAGGTGTTGAATATGCTACACCTGTACCCTAACCGTATTCCAAGTGCGCAAAACAGCTCCCAAACCCTTTGATAGTACACGGCCATTGCCTTACTTTTAGGGAACAAATTATCGTGTCCATGACCTCTATGTTGCCAAACCGTCCGCGCAAGCGCAGAGTTCACTTATTCGGTGATTTCGTCCAGATGGCGTACCCTAGTCTGGCACCATTAACACGTACATAGTCAATTTCTTGAACATCGGGGAACGTACCAAGAGTATTGGTGTGTCAAATGAAACTTTATGGCGGCGAAACTATCCTGGAGTACATTTTGTACAATTTAATGATCATAACAAGAAATAATCACAACTTAAAAAATACCTGAAATTAGAAAGGCAGTTCGATTTTTGTGCGACGTTGCTGCTACCTATAGGATTTTTGCCGTAACAATTGTATCAATGGATGCAAAACGTTAGCTAGATTCTAGCCTCTTGCAGGGCACCTTTTATTTAACGGTTGCTGATCTGTTTCCTTACTGGACACGTTTAGGAATATGGCCCGCGAGTTAGGTCACGGTTGTTTCCCAACAAGGAAGTTCATATTCACTACTTTACCTGAGGATCTTGGATCTATCGTTCCCAACAACAAATGGAAATAAATTAGAAAGCAAACAACGGGTGAAGTGGTTCCATTCCCCCTTCCCCCTGAGATGAAACTGTGCGTGATGGCTTGTCGCGAGCGCAGGATGTGGTCGTAACGCAGGCCGCGGTGTGTTTGTGCTGCAGGTGTTCAGCGTGTTCCTCTCCGTGGTGGCCGGCTGCGCCTGCTTCTGCGCCTGCGTGTTCTCGCTGCTGCACCTCGTGTTCCTGTCGCAGATGGACTGCCGGCCGCCGCCGCGCTCGCTGAGCAACGCGTGCGTGTGCAGCGCCGGCTCCGAGGCGGCCGTGGAGCCGGAGCGCGTGTACCACTACACCGACCTCAACTGCGGCGACCTGGGGGTGCTCAGCGTGCTGCTGGTCGGCTCATGCGCCGCCAACGGCATCGGCGGCATCCTCGCCATGTGGTACGTGTTCCTGCACTGGAGCAGCCGCTACGCCTTCCTCTACGCCGAGGTGCGCGCCGACGCGGACTCGCCCGGCGTCATCTCCAACAAGGCGCCCAGGAAGTGAAGGCGACCTTCCTCGATCGTTCTCATCTCTCCGCCTTTAGTGAGAGGCCGTGCCCAAACCTGGTTGCTCCACAGAAGTCAACCACCAGGAGGTATTCTGGT